>NC_056737.1:511076820-511184320 GCF_019279795.1 Protopterus annectens | reverse complement strand
TATATATATATATATATATATATATATATATATATATATATGGTTCTACCTGACATACACGAAACCCCAAAACACTGACAACGCAATCACCGAAACCACATAACCGACAGTACAAAAACACAAAACCCCACATGCCCGACAACGAAATAACCGACGGTACACAAACACGAAACCTCATACACTGCACACAACACAATCACAACAATCAACAAACAAAACACATTCCCTGTCCAAAAACCACATGCACAACACAAGCACACCAAAATCCCTACAAACCCACACAAACACAACTACTTACAACCCTAACCCAAACCCTAACCCTAAGGTCCGTCACTACCGCACACTTACCTGACCTGCTCCCTAACCCTAACTCACTTATCCCACCCCTAACCCACACACAATCACTACCGCACACTTACCTGACCCGCTCCCTAACCGTAACTCACTTATCCTGCCCCTAACCCACACACAATCACTACCGCACACTTACCTGACCCGCACCCTAACCCTAACTCACTTATCCCGCCCCTAACCCACACACAATCACTACCGCACAATTTCATTCAGCCTTACTTGCACATTGACGTTCTTCTGAGCCGTCGACTTTAACTACTTTCGGCGTTTTCAAATTTCTCGCTTCTGAGGCTTCAAAATTTTCTGTCGGTGAACTAAGGTAGAACCATATATATATATATATATATATATATATATATATATATATATATATATCGAAAGTACGGTTCATCGAACCTTACTTCCGCGAACTGACTTCCGTGAAAGTGCATTTTGTCGAAAATGCAATTTTTATGGACAAATAAAAAAACCTAAACATAAAAAAAAAACCAACACATTGAACACTGATATGCAGGGGGGGAGCCCCTCTGCACCCCACACCCCCCACTTTAATATTCTCACTCCGAGATCACACTACAGAGGAGAAAAGGTAATGTTCCCTTATCTCCACTGTACTACGATCTCAACAAGAGTTTCCTTAGTTGTACATCAACAGTTTTCATTGATGCATAACTAACGTACATGCTAACAGCATGTTTTTTTTTTGTTTTGTTTTCTTTATCGAAAGTGCATTTTCAACAAAATGCACTTTTGCTAAAGTAATTTCGACAAAGTACAGTTCAATGAACCGTACTGTTGATAAAACAACAAGGACCCATATATATATGTATATATATATATATATATATATATATATATATATATATAGATATATATATAAATATATGGATCTACCTTAGTAGATCGACAAGTTAAAAAGTTAAACGAATTCACCGACGCCAGAAGATCGCAAATCACTTCACCGACGCCAGAAGATCGACAGTGCACAAACACGACATCGCATACACCCGACACATCATACCAACAAACAAAACAAATCCCCTATCCAAAACCCACACACACAACACAAGCACACCAAAATCCTTACAAACGAACACTAACCCATACATACACAACTATCTACAACCATAACCCAAACCCTTACCCTAAGGTCGGTCACTATCGTACACTCACCTAACCCGCGCCCTAACCCTAACTCACTTATCCCACCCCTACCCCTACAGACCACCAACATTGCACACTTACCTTACTCGCACCCTTACCTAACCCGCGCCCTAACTCACTTATCCCACCCCTACCCCTACACACCGTCAACATCGCACACTTACCTTACTCGCACCCTATCGTCCGTCACTACCGCATACTTACATATCCTTTCCCCATCACAGTGTTCTCAGCGTCGGTGTCTTCCCCCGTCGGTCTTCTGCCTTGTCGATCTTCTGGCGTCGGTGAAGTGATTTGCGATCTTCTGGCGTCGGTGAATTCATTTTCGCTTTTTTAACTTGTCGATCTACTAAGGTAGATCCATATATATATATATATATATATATATATATATATATATGTATATATATATATATATATATATATATATATATATATATATATATATATATATATATATATATATATATATATATATATATTTATATATATAGATAGATATAAATAGATATACACACAAACACACACACACACACACACACACACACACACACACACACACACACACACACACACACACACACACAGAAAGGAAGATATTAAAACAGGAGTGGGCCCAACAAGGAGTCCTGGGACACTCTGCTGGTCACTGGTATCTTGGTGGAGGTGGTGTCACTGATCCTGACTTTTCGGGTCCTATCTGGGAGCAAGCTCACAGTCCCCTGAGTTATGTTGGGATTTATGTCTAGTTCTGAGAGTCTGACAACAATGCCTGAGTGGGGGCATTGTACTGAATCCCTTGGCCAGGTCAAGTTAAGTGGTATACACTACTTTCTCCTCATCTATAGCCATGGTGACTCTCTCAAATATGTCAGCAGGTTAAGTAGGCCTTAATGAAGCTGAACTGGATGGGTCCAGTGTCTGTAGTTTGCCAGTATCCTTGTTGTTCATTTCCATGATAATTAATGTAATGGCTTTGCATGTAAGACTTGTCAGACTGATGGTCTGTAGTCCTGGAATTAGCTGATGGTCCACCCTTATGAAGATGTATGACTGCTGTGTGCCTCCATTTACCTGGCACATAACATGTTTTGAGGCTGTAGTTGAAGAGTGCTTCAACTGGTGCTGTTAGGTCGTGTTTTACACTATGCAGGAAGCAACCAGGGATATTATGAGGGCACACTGAAGCACTTTTCTTAGCCTTAGTGACACCTCCAGGACTTACTTCCTGTTGGTAGCTGGGGGATATGCTAGAAGTTCGCAATCATCTGTGAACATGGTCAGCCAAAGGCCATTGACACTGGCTTTGACATCCAAGAAGTAGATGCCAAAGAGGAATGGGCCTAGCACAGAGCCCTGGGGGACTCCACTGGTGATTGGCCTTTTTGTGGAGATGGCCCACTGATTCTAACCTCTGGGGTCCTATCAGAGAGCCAGCTAGCTATCCGGTGTGTTATAAAGGAGTTTATACTTAGTTTCACAGATTTTTTGACAATGCCCAAGTGGGGTATTGTATCAAATGTTTTATACAGATCTAGGTAGGCAGTATGCATATTTCCCCCTCATTCATTGTCTTAGTAACCTTTTCAATGAAATCCACTAGATTCAGTAAGCATGTCCTTCCTTTGACAAAGCCAAACTAGGAAGGATCTGTTGTCTGGAGGACTCCTATGTCCTTGTTGATAATGTCTGTGATAATTCTTTTCTTGACTTTGCAAATAAGACTACTCAGATTAAAGGGTATGTAGTTTCCAGGATTTGTTGAAAGTGCTCCTTTATGAAAGGGGTTGACCAATGCAGTATTCCCTTCACATGGTACAAAGCCATTTTAAGACTATATTTAAATAATGACTCCAGGGGTCCTGATAAGTCATATTTTAGACTATTCAATAGGGATCCTGAGATATTATCTACTAGATGTCATCACAGAAGAAAACCTAACTTTTGATCTCCATATTCACAGTAGCACACCAAAAAGTTGGCACACTCTATAGACAGAAATACTTCCTGAGCTACCCCACTAGACTATCCCTGACCGATTTCTTTCTGCTACCATCTCTATTATATAGTGCTTCTCTTCTTACCAACATCCAGTCTTGCCTTAAATCCAAACTTGACTCATAATATAATAAAATTGCAAAATTTGTGACCAATGCAAAATATTCATCCCACCATCGTGCTTCATTACACCTACTAAACTGGCTAGAAATCCCGTGCTGTCTAACATATCTACAATTAACCACTACACATAAACTTATATTCAAACCATCAATTTTACCTGCCCTTTCTTCCCTACTCTCTCAGTACCATCCAGATAGATCCATTTGATCCGAAACTCACCTGTATCTGAATGTAGAAAAACCCAACCTTTCAGCCTGTCAGATGCTCTACTATTTCCAAGCTACAGAACACCCTCTCACCATCACTCAGGACTACCAGTAACACAGCCCTCTTTAAAAAATCCCTGAAACAACACCTTTCCTCTCTATGGCACTGCACTTGTGCCAAAACTACACTTCTCACAACTTGATAATACCTTAAATCCACATTAACCACTGCTTTGTACAATCTCATTCTATCTTCTCTATCATTTTGCCTTTCTCACCTTTTAGCTTATGACTCCATCTGGTTCATATTGGCTTAACCCCATGTAAGCTTATGATTTCTCTTTAGGGAAGGATGCATAATATGTTCTATGAGTCTTCTATCAATAGATGAAACTGACTATACCAAGCTTTATCCTAAGTAAGCATATGCCAGTTTGCGCAAAACATTTCAACCTTTAAATAGTAACCTAATAATTTCTCTGATTATTACATTGTTTATTCAACTAGTTCTGCAACTCTTGCATCGCTATACTCATTACAATGTTCTCCTTCTTGTACATATTGTATACTGATGTTTTTGACATGTCAATTAATATGATGTCTTGTATTGATATATGTATAGATGTATTGTCAGTGTATTAATGTATTGCATTGATATGTGGGTCTATGTATTGATTGATGTATTGTACATTTTACTGTGGATCTTTTCACCCCGGGCCTCCACTGAAAAAGAGCTTATTCTGGCTCAGTGGACTATCCCATTAAATGAAAGTTAATTAATTAATAAATAAATAAGTAAATACCTACATACATGCATACATTTTAAGGCCATGTTCTTGGCTATAGTGAGTGCATCCAGTACATGCACCCTAGTTATAGCTGGAGGGGTTATGTTTGAGGGTATTTTTGGTGGGATGGTTGGGAATGAGAGGGGGTAAAGTTGGAATTGAATTTGTCCGCTAAAAGGTTTGCTATATTTCCAGGGTCAGTGAAAGTGGCACCATTAACCATCAGTTCAGAACATCGCTGTATGCTGCCTTTGACATTTCTGACATACCTGTACTAGGCCTTATGGTTATCTTTTACCAAGGAGGTTGTCTTAACCTCAAAGTTGTCTTTGCTTCACCTAATTATCCCTTGTAGTTGCCTACTTAGTTTGACTGATATATATATATATATATATATATATATATATATATATATATCTACACACACACACACACACACACACACACACACACACACACACACCTCTCTCTCTAGATATATATATATATATATATATATATATATATATATATATATATATATATATATATATATATATCTGGGGTGCTTTCTGTGTAGAGTTTGCATGTCCTCCCAGTGTTTGCATGGATTTTCTCCAGGTGCTCCAGTTTCCTCTCACTCTCCAAAGACATGCAGTACGTGGACTGGATATTCTTAAGTGGCTATAGGTGTGAGTGTGTGTGTGGTATGGCAGAATAACCTTGGCAGGGCTAACCACACATCGGTGTGAACCCTGGATCTAGCTGATAGTCACTGTTGAAGTGCCACAATGACTCTGTGTGGTAAATGGGAAAAAAGAGGTTGTGGATATATATATGTGTGTGTGTGTGTGTGTGTGTGTGTGTGTGTGTGTGTGTGTGTGTGTGTGTGTGTGTGTGTGTGTGTGTGTGTGTGTGTGTCCATATGTACACACAGAAATACCTGCAAATACACATAGAGACAAACACTGGTAAACACTCAGGTACATACACATAAATACACACCCACAACATATATACATATATAAAAATATGTATACTATATATTAAACAGACACACACACACACACACACACACACACACACACACACACACACACACACACACACATAGATATTCATAGGTAGGTACTAGGCTATTGGCCCTAGGGCCTATATAAACCAAGCCAAATGGTACCCTGGCTTTCGCCACCCAAGAAAATTATTTTCCTGTGCCCCTGTTGAGCAGAGCCACAGAAGTGATCCCTGGGGTGAATTTCCTATCTCCCTTCCAATCATCAAGATTTTTCTTGAAGAGTGCTAATGAAGAGCTTTGTTTGATATAGATAGGTAGTTTGTTCCAGAGTATGGGAAGTCTCTGGGACAGGAATCTATCCCTCCAGCATGTTCTGTTTATTGTGGTGACAAGGTTCAGGTCCCTAGAGCATGTAGCTCAGAGGGATTGGGATTTCTTTAAGTGGAGCATGTCCAACAGTTCTGGGTTTGACATAGCTTTGTATGTTAGGCAGAGATCACCTCTGAGTAAGCGATATGCGACGGAGTAAAGCTGGAGTTTTTTGAGAAGGTCTGCGTAGGGCATCTGTTTGAGGCTGGTAATCCTCTTTGTGAGGTATTTCTGTGACCTTTCCAGCTGTTGTAGATGTCTTGTGAGGTGCATACAAAAAGGGACGTTGTACTCTATAATGAGTCTAATGAGTGATGAGTAGAGGGGAACAATGACCTCTTTTTTTTTCCTGGATGAGAAACCTTTTTATGATGAGGTGTGCCACATAGAAGGATTTTGTGACTACTGTGGTGATGTGATTATCAAAGGAGAGACTACTGTCCATCTGTGTCCCAAGGTCTCTTATCACACTTTCAGTATTAAGCAGATTACCGCCTATGTGGTAGTTCATGGGTACAGAGTTTTTACCAAAAGGGATGACAATGTACTTTTTGGCATTGTGCTTGAGGCCATGGCTTTGACACTGGGCATCTGTCTCAGTGAGGCCCTTTAGTAGGATGTCTACATCATTAGGAGTCTTGATTATGGCTCCTAGCTTGCAGTCATCTGTGAACTTTGTTAGCCAAAGACCTTCTTTGTTAGCCTTTACTGCAGAGAAGTAGATACCAAACAGGAGAGGACCCAGGACTGAACTCTGTGGTACTCCACTTGTCACTGGTCTGAAGTTGGATTTAGAGTCTGCTACTTTCACAATGTGGGTTCTGTCAGTGAGCCAGTTGGCAACCCGTCTTGTGACATAGGGATTTATACCTAGTTTAGTGAGTTTATCTATAATTCCAGAGTGGGGGATGGTGTTGAAAGCCTTGGGGAGATCTAGATAAGCAGTGTGAACCACCTTACCCTCATCTATGGCTTTGGTGACTGCTTTAAAGAAGTCTATCAGGTTTAGGAGACATGATCTGCCTTTTACAAACCCAAACTCGGTAGGGTCCAGAGTTTGGAGATTACCAATGTCATTGTTTATAAGTTCCATGATGATATGTTCCATAGCCTTGCAGACCAGGCTTGTCAGGCTAATGAGGCAGTAGTTCCCAGGGTCTGTGGTGGCTTCCCCATTGTGGAGTGGGATAACCGTTGTTGTGCACCATTCAGTGAGCACAAAGCCTGAGGTGAGGCTATGATTGAACATAATACTTAGGTGTGGTGCCAGTTTGTTCTGTAGTTCATGTAGAATGCAGCCTGGGATGTTGTCAGGTCCCATGGATGCTGTGTTCTTGGCTTTAGAGAGTGTGTTTTTTTTACCTGTGCAGCCATGATTACAGGAACTTTGCATTCTTCTGGTATAGAGATGGGCCCTTTAGGGGGTGAAAGAGGGGTAAAGTTAGCACTGAACCTATCTGCCAGGAGGTTGGCAATATCAGTTGGTTCTGTATATTAGTGCCATTGTGCTGTAAGGAGGATTTTATGAGCAATATCAGCTTCCTACTGAGGCTGACCAGGGAATTTCTCCAATCATGGGATTTTACTCTTTTTTGCAACAGTTTCTTTCTTCTGTTGTAGAGTTTGTTTATGGCAGGGGACCACCAGATTGGCTTCCTGGTTTTGGAGGATAGCATCTTGATTCTGTTAAGGATTGCACAATCCATGCATTCGTATAAGTGCTTATACAGTGCATTTGTATGGGATTCAGCAGGCGTACCGCTATTGTCCAAAAGCATGGGTGTCATGAAGTTTGCCACTTCTGTCTTAAGAAGCGTGAAGTTGGCTCTGGAGAATTTTTTTACGGTGGTTTCCCTAATGGGGGGGGTGGGGGGGGTGGGATGTGGATGTCTAGGGTGATTAGCTTGTGGTTGGATCTGACCAACGATGAATTGACCTCTGGTGTGGAGCACCGGTTGCCCATGTTGGTAATGACCAGGTCTAGGATATTGCTGCCCCTGGTGGGGGTGTGAAAAAGTTGATCCAAAGTATTAGAATTTCTGAATTTCAGAAAACGTTGAGCACAAGATTTGGTACATAAGTAGTTTTCCCAGTTAATGTTGGGGTAGTTGAAATCGCCCATTATTAGGGTGTTAGGTTGTACCCTAATATTTTCCAGTGTATCAAGAAATGAGGAGTGAGAATCCTGGGGCATGGTGGGGGATCTGTAGCAAGCTACAATTTGGATTGCGGTCTTGCCCGGAGTTAGTTGCACTTGGATAATCTCAGATGCATTATACTGAGCAACTTGCCTGGAGGTGTGGTTATCCTTAATGAATTTGGACACACCTCCTCCTTTCATGTTTCAGTCCAGGTTAGGTGGCCGAAAGGTGTGGTATGAATTATAGCCTGGTAATGCAGGGGTGCTGTCTGGAGCCTTGAACCAGGTCTCTGTCACTGCACAGATGTTGATGTTCTCCATTTTAAGGAGTGCCTCGAGTCAGTGCATTTTGAGGTTTAGACTTCTAGCATTGAGTAGCATTACCCTCAGATTTTGCTTGAATGTACCTGTTACAGTGGTGAATTTGTCATTTGAACCTTGCCTAAAAAAAGGCACTATAGGGGTGGCAAGATCCTTAGCCAGTATCTGGAATTTCAAGGGTGACAGATGCAGGCCTTCTCTGGCAAAGCATCATGGCTTGTCGATCATGTCATCCCAGGGCAGACAGATAGCGGATCCCCTTAGAATGACACCAGAAGCTTAGCCAATTGTTGAAGTCAATAATTTTGTCCTTGTACTGTGGTATCATTCTGGATGATGGCAGGATGTTACTCAGGGCTAGGGTCATACTTGCCTGGGCTACAAGATCAGACAGCTCCTCCATGTCTCTTTTCATATAGTTCAGGGAGGTATGTCTCAGGTCATTCACACCAACATGCACAATGACAGAGTCATATTTGTACTTGTTGTGGAGTGACCTGAGTGCATGTGCTATGTACCGGATCCTGGCACCCTACAGGCAGCTGGCAGTAACTTTCTCCTTGTGTAGCCTGGTGAGTGGAATATCAGTATGCCTGACTATAGAGTCACCTATGACTAGAGTGTTGGGTACATTGTTATGCCTTATGGGCTGTGGTTGAGTGGCACACTGAGTTTGTTATCTATGTGTCATTTGGGTTGTATTGGGGGGGTGGAGGTTGCTTGTGTTTCTGCTTTGGAGGTCCTTGTTGCTTGTGTAGATTTTTATTGAGAGCCTCTGTGAATGTAGTTGTGTGTTTTGTGTTTCTATGTGTGTGTTTTGGTGGTGTAGGTTTTGAGGGACTATTTGATTAGTGTGGTGTGGTGCAAGTGTTTACCTTCTCCTCTTGACTGACTAGTCCAGTCTTGGGTGAAGAGAGCTTTGCTTCCAGTTTGGCTATATAAGTGCATCTCTCACGGATTGTAGTGTTGGGTGGTAGGAGGAGAGGGTTGTCTGTGTACATGACGCAATTGCTGCATTGCCCCAAGAGGCCCAGATTCATCAGGTAGACCAGAGAAAAACTGGGAGCTAACCCTTAGATATGCCTAAGTAAGCAGATATGCCTCTAGGCAAAGGATTTCACTACAAACTGAGGTCAACACTAACAGATATTAGCTCTATCTCACAACAAAAGGACAGTAAAAAGCAGTTGTACATATTACCGACATATACACTCATACCTACATATACAAACCCACAGACATATTTACACACTATATATCTATATCTAAATATATATGTACATTTTATATATATATATATATATATATATATATATATATATACATATATATATATATATATATATATATATATATATATATATGCGTGTATGTAAACACACACAGTATGTGCCCATACACACAGACACATACATGCATACATGCACACTTTCACACACCCATATACCTATAAATACACAGATATACACACACTATATAGTTATCTATCTATATCTATCTATATCTATATATATATATATATATATATATATATATATATATATATGTGTGTGTGTGTGTGTGTGTGTGTGTGTGTGTGTGTGTGTGTGTGTGTGTGTGTGTGTGCGC
Organism: Protopterus annectens; assembly: GCF_019279795.1. NCBI lineage: Eukaryota > Metazoa > Chordata > Ceratodontiformes > Protopteridae > Protopterus > Protopterus annectens. The sequence goes on along the minus strand of NC_056737.1, from coordinate 511,174,255 downwards.
GTGTGCGTGTGTGTGTGTGTGTATATATATATATATATATATATATATATATATATATATATATATATATATATACAAACACACACCCACATGTGTGAATACACACACACACACACACACACACACACACATATATATATATATATATATATATATATATATATAGATAGATAGATAGATAGATATAGATATATGTAAAAAATATATATGTAAAGAGCACTGAAACACAGCTAGATAAAATACTAGTTTAATGAAATAAGTACAATGGTGAGCGCTTTCGCTGTCAAGCTGCTTCCTCAGACAATTCAAGCTAACCAATTCAAACATTTAAATACACTCTCCATATGATGACATCACATCAATTCAACATTTAAAGATACAACATCAAAAATGTGCATATAAAAAAAAAAAAAATATATATATATATATATATATATATATATATATATATATATATATATATATATATATATATGTATATAAATACAAAGAGACTAACAACTCATAAACAGTCCCTATCTGACCATATAAATGATAAATACATATTCATAAAAATCATGCATTCATTCATAAAAATGATTTCATAAAAATATTTTCATAAAAATAATTTCATAAAAATAATACAACATGCTCTCATCTATGTAAAGGTCTGTTGGCTAATATGGGTTGAATGGATAACTTATCATTAAGTCCTTTACCCATATTCACCCTCATTCTAGTAATCCATTTCAGCTCACTATTTTCAACCCTATTCCTAACAGGCCCCTGTCTAGCATTAAATGGTACCATCTCTATAACCATAAATCTGAACTCATGTTCTGTACCCATGGTCATGACATGTTGTGCCAATGCATTGGTGTCAGCATGTCTAGATATGTCATAGAGGTGTTCCCTAATCCGATCCTGTAGCCTGCGTGTAGTCATGCTTATATAGAAAGAAAAACAACTAAGCAGTAACCTAGATATACCAAATTAGTGAAATTACAGTCTGCCCTCAAATGAAAGTTCAATTGTTTCCCTGTATCTGGATGATGGAATCCCCCTGAAGTATCAAGATATCTACAGAAATTGTATTGTTTACATGGTAAAGTACCATATCCAGACCCTAGAGTCTGGGTATCTTCCCCATGGCTTAGTTTAGGGCCACAGAGGATTCTTTTGAGAGATTTCTTATTTTTAAAAGCATAGTGTGGAACATCACCAACCATTTATCTTATTCTTTCATCAGCACAAGAGAACGTTCCAATTCTTAGAATACACATTTTTCAACAAATTAATGTTGCTGGAATAAGTCACTGGAACTCTTATGTACTCATTCCTAGGATTAACTTCAGTGGCTACCCTTTTCATTACAGAAAAATATGGTCTACCTAGACGTGTTCTCACACTGTGTGTCTGTGCAATGGTCATATTAACTTCTTCCTTAGAAAAGCCTCTCTCAAGGAAGGATTTACCAAGATTTGCAAGTGCTCCATCAAAGCTCTCATCATTAGCAGTTAACTTTGACACTCTCAGTGCTTGCCCTTTCATCACGTTCTTGAAAATATGCTGGGGATGCATACTACTACATTCCAGATAGGTGTTCCTATAACACTCCTTCCTGTATATTTCTGTGATAAATTCTCCTTGCACAGACCTACGAACACATACATCTAGAAACTCAATTGATGTATGTGCAGTATTGGCTGTGAACTTCAAAAACCCAGTGGTATTGTTGATAAATTCCACAAATTGGGTAAAACTGGACATATCCCCCTCCCAAAGAAGGAAGAGGTCATCCACAAAAAGGCGAAAGAATGTTATAGGAAAACCCATGTCTTCCTTCAGCACAAATTCCTTTTCCCAAGTAGCCATAACCAAGTTGGTGTAGCTATTGGCACAGGATGTGCCCATAGCCACGCCAGCTCGTTGCCTGAAAAGCTTATCCTCAAAAAGGAACAAATTATTTTCTAGAACCATTTCTAACAGGAAACATATTAAATCAATTTTCCTCGTGTCATAAGTACCATCATCAATTAGATGTCATTTAAGCATATCTATCCCTTGACAGTTGGGAATAACTGTAAACAACGATTGCACATCTAAGGTTGCCATAATGCAGGTGTCAGAGGGTAATTTATTGTCAACAGAATCTTAGAGGTTGTCTAGAAACTGTTTATTGCCCTTAAAATATATTTGTTCTTTGAAATTATCGGTTTAAGTTGTTGCTCAATATAAAGTGATAAGGGCACTGTAGCCCATCCTCCCCCCACCACTATTGGCCTCATTGATGGTTTAGTATGATGTCTATGGATTTTTATATATATATATCTATATATATATATATATATATATATATATATATATATATATATATGGGTCTACTTCATATGATCGACAGCTCATATGATCGACACTCATTTCACCGACACCAAAACACCTAAAGCTCAATACAACGAAAACTCATTTAATCGAAACTCATAACATCAACACATGAAATTCAAAGTATTATGCCCTTTCCCCACTGTAGCGTGACCCTGGAGATAGAACAAATAGTTAGGGGGGTGGGGGGGCACATCCTTCCCATTGGGGGGCGGGGGGCAGAGCCCCCCACATTATTTAGATAAATATTGTCATTTATGTTATAAGTATCCACGTGTATGTTTAAAAGTTCGCCCCACACACCCGTCTATTTATTTATTCTAACTTTAGGGTCGAGCTACAGTAGGGAAAGGCCATAATGCTTTGAATTTCATGTGTCTATGTTATGAGTTTTTGATCAAATGAGTTTTCGGTGTTTTGAGCTTTAGGTGTTTTGGTCTCTCTGAAAGGTTTGTCGATCATATCAACTTTCAATCATATGAAGTAGACCCATATATATATATATATATATATATATATATATATATATATATATATATATATATATGTATATATATATATATATATATATATATATATATATATATGTATATATATGTGTGTGTATATATATATATATATATATATATATATATATATATATATATATATAGATATGTATCTATATATATATGAATATATATATATATATACACACACACACACACACACACACACACACACACACACACACACACACACACACACACACACACACACACACACACACACACACACAAATACATTCATACACAAAGACACACACAAACATGATAGTTTGCTTTTGTATTTATGAATCTCATTTCACTGAACACTAACAATATAAAGCTGAACTAGGTGGGGGGGGTGTACCCCCCACACTACCCCAACTATATATATATACTAACTACAGGATTGCACTACAGTGGGGAAAATGACATATATGTTTTACATGCCTTACAGTACTCTGCATTCAGTGAAATGAGATTTGGTGAAATGAGTTTTCAGTGATTTGGTGATGTGAATTGAAATTCATTGAAGTTTGTTTTCAGTAAATGAAAGTAAAGTAGACCCATATATGTGTATATATATATATATATATATATATATATATATATATATATATATATATATGTATATATATATATATATATATATATATATATATATATATATACCCACATCCACAAACACACGTGCACACACACACACACACACACACACACACACACACACACACACACACACACACACACACACACACACACACACACACACATATATCTATCTATATATATATATATATATATATATATATATATATATATATATATATGTATATATATATATATATATATATATATATATATATATATATATATATATATATATATATATATACATATATATATCAACAAAACCAAGTACCAATGGAGTCAGGAAGAATTGGAAATGAATCTTCAGTGTAGAATATTTAATAAATCCTTGTAAATAACCTTTTGCAGCAAAAATCCATGACAGCGAAAAAAACATTTATATTACAACATAAATTAAACGCTTTCGTCCACTAATGCAGTCTTCATCAGAATTATACAATGGATAATTCAAAAATACACAAGATGTGAAATAATTTTCTAAAATTCTAAAGTTCCAGAAGATTGTACTGGTAGGAGAGGGAACACTGTTTAAACAGTTTACGCTAAGGCTTGAACTTCATTCCCTCACAAAGGGCTTCTGTTACTAATGTTTTAATTGATCTTAAGATTTTTTTGCAGAAATCATAACTTAAAACAGGGCATAAAAAACAAGAATTTTAATGCTTTTATCGATGGTACTCATGATAAAGTTACTAGCTTGGGTATTGTAGTTAACTCTGGTTTGTTGCCTGTTGATGCTATTGATTGTGATTCTGGTTCTACATCTACAGACAGTGATAGTACTGACTCAGAAGTTAGTCCAGTGTCTCTTTTAAAAAGGAAGAGCACATTTGATCCCCCTCTTAATCCAGCTTTGAACATTTTTTTCTAAGGTTTGTGAGAGAGAAATAAGAGCTACTTTAAGCAGTAAAACTCTTTTTAAATGGCATAATTTAACTAAGGAAGAGAGGGCAGCAGTTAATAGCCTTAGTGTGAATCCTGGCATTAAAATCCTTAAAGCTGACAAGGGAGAGGGCATTGTTATTATGGAAACTAAATGTTATAACAGTAAGATGGAAGCTATATTAGCTGACACTGGGAAATACAAAATAGCTTCCCCTGATTTTGTTTCCAACAGTTTTTGAGGATTGATAATACCTTAGCCAGACTATATCAGGAAGGTAGTATTTCTGAGCTGGAAATGGATTAAATGGAATTTAAATCACCACAGGTGGGCAAATTTTTTGGGATACCGAAAACCCATAAAAACCCTACAGATCCCCCTCTTAGACACATTGAGGCATCTGGGAAAACCAAAACTGAATTTATTTCAGCCTTGTTGGATTTTTCCTTAATCCTTTAGTTCAAGATTCTTAATTTTGCCTACAGGACTCTTGGGTATTTTTAGATGTAATTTACAGGTGCCCATCTCTTGATGGACAATGCACACTAGTTACTTTGGATGTGGTAGCTTTATACCCCAGCATTCCTCACCATGAAGGGTTGGAAAATGTGACCAATTATCTTGTCAAACATACTTCTACTCCCCCTCACTGAGTTATTATTTCATCACTTTGCCTAAGCTGGTTTTGGATAATAATTTTTTCACGTTTAATAGTATCTTATACCAGCAACTTCAAGGAGTAGCCATGAGAGCTAAGGTAGCTCCAGCATATGCCAGTCTAGTACTTTGTGCTTGGGAAGCTGACATTTTATCTAAGCTAGAGGGTTTCAAATTTGTCAGTAATTACAAGCATTTTATTGATGATATTTGTTTTCTTATGGAAAGGGTCTCTTATGGAACTAGATTGTTTTCTTGATCAGGTGAGCCAGAGTATACAGTTTTTGGATTTTACTGTCTCTGGAAAAGAGAATGTAGTAAATTTCTTGGACATTACCCTGGCCTTAGATCCCCTTACTTACAGATTCTCTTCCAACATCCATAGGAAAAGCACTTTTTGTTACAACTACCTTGATTGTTAGAGCCAGCATCCTCCCTTTATGAAAAGGAACATAGTCAAGGGGCAATTTGTACGTTTTAGTCGTATTGTGAGTGATGATGATGTTTTTTTTAATGAACGTCAGTATCTGAAACAACTTTTTGTTGACAAACATTACCTTGAAAATCTGGTTTCTGATGTTTTGAATGAAGTTACTTCATTTAGATACAGTAAATATCCTCCCATTCTTAAATTTAGTTACATTCCCAAGCCTTCAGCTCCTGCTGATGATCTCACCAGATTTCCCCTTCCCATTTATCTAGATGCAGAACCCATTAGGAACATTTTGTCTAAAAATTGGGATATTATTAAGAGTAGCCATGAATTGTCCAGGGTATTGGGTAACACCCCTAGTTTTAGTTACAAGAGAACTAGGTCTTTGAAGCCTCTTTTTGAAAAAAAAACATCCCCTCCTCTTCTTAGTTGCCCTCTTCAAATGACAGGGATGTACAACTGTGGCAAAGATGTTTGCTGCCCTTTTATTGCTTTGGGTGCTAGTTTCCAACTTCACAATCCCAAGTTTCTGATACAGTTTAGTGATTCTTTTGATTGTAATAGTACTAACGTTGTCTACCTTGGGAGTGTGTGATGAATACTCTGCCCTCTATATAGGCAAAACAGTTAGAAAACTTAGTGATCGCATTAAGGAACACTGTCAGGCTATAAGGCGAGGTGATTGCAAAAATGCTTTGGCTAGACACACACTTTCTATCTCCCAGTGCAGCAGATTTAGCAGATTTTTTTCTTAGTACTTGATTATGTGCCATTACCTTAAGGAGACTGCGATCCTTTACTTGAAGTTAAAGAGCGTAGATGGCAGATTAGATTTCAGGCTGACACGCCCCCCGGACTTAATGGGAATCTTAATGTGAGAAGCATTCTCAAATGGATCAGATGGGAGTGGTAGTTCCCTCTCCTACCAGTACAATCTTCTGGAACTTTAGAATTTTAGAATATTATTTCATATCTAGTGTATTTTTGAATTATCCATTGTATAATTGTGATGAAGTTTGATTAGTGAACACTGCATTAGCAGACAAAAGCACTTAATTTATGTTGTGATATGAATATTTTTTCACTGTCACATATTTTTGCTGCAAAAGGTTATTTACAAGGATTTATTAAATATTCTACAATGAAGATTCATTTCCAATTCTTCCCGACTCCATTGGTACTTTAGCTTTGTTGTTTGTTTTTGTACCTTACCTCGTGGTGGACAGTTTTGGACTGATATATATATATATATATATACACAAGCACACACACACATACACACACACACACACACACACACACACACACACACACACACACACAAAAACATGCACACACACAAATATATCTTTATAGATATACATATACACACATAATTGGCGCACACACTGTATCTCTCTCTCTCTCTCTCTCTCTCTCTGTATATATATATATATATACATATACACACACAAGCACACATATGTGCACACATATACACACCCACACACATAATATAGATATATAGATATACATACAGACTATATCTATATGCATTCACACTCACACACACAAATACATTCCTACACAAAGACGCACACAAACACAGTACTATATGTTAAGTTGTCCCGTCTCGCATTCGTTCTTGCAGTTTGGGTTCAGAGCTGATCCTCGGCTCTGACTTAGCCTACTTCTATAGCTCAAGAGCTATTTACTGGCTTAAGGCTTACCCTTATCCCAGAATGCCCAGCATCAGCTACCCAGATCTCGTTTGCCACTTCAGCTGTGAGGTTGCTTCGTTACTGGCTTAGGCTTAGTATAGTTTTTTTCTATTATTATAATTGTTGTTTATTCTTCAAAATTTATCAAGTTTTCATCTAGATATAATACTTTATCCCTTATCGCCTTTCTTGTGCATTGTAGCTTTGTTGGCCTTCGCTCCATACTCACAGGCCTTTCTGTTTCCCCTGAACTCGTTTAATTTAGAGAGCCCCCCCCCCCCCTTAGGACAGCCATTTAAATTAGAGGCTCTCCTTTGTTTTCCTTAAATGAAAAAAAAAATGACTGTTTATTTCTTAGTTTAGTAGTGTAAGATGTCTAAAGAGGCCAAAGTTTCTGGCTTCAAAAAGTGTGACTCATGCTGTCAGAAAATGTCTCTGACAGATGGGCACACTAGCTGTGTTTATTGTTTAGGGGCTGTGCGCCTGCAGGACTCCTGCTCTATCTGTCATGCATTTAGTCCAAGGGTCCTGCAGGAGTGCAAAAACAAATTAATCCTTCGAAGATTATTGAAACCACAGGATTCCTCGGCTAAAGGTTCTCAGCCACTGAAATCCTCGAAGTCTGTCAAGTCGTCGTCTCCATCATCGGAACCAACTCCTGGGCCTGAACAATCAAGTTTGTCTGTGCTAGCATCGACAAGTCAACTCCTCCCTCGACTCCAACTGCTACCTCGGAGCCATCTTGTAGCCACAAGCAAGCAAGGTCTCCTTCATTGGAGCCGATCCGCTCGGTGCCACAGTCACCTTTATTAGGAAGTGAGCGCAGTCATCACTCTTCATCCCACTCCTCTCAATCCTCTAGGTTATCAGATCAGGACGTGGAGAGAGTAGTCAGCAGGTTGCTTAAATCACAGGCCCTTGCAAAATTATTTTCCAGCCCACCTCAGCAGGTTGCAGCTCCATCCACCTCCATTCCTCCTCCAACTACACTTAGTTTGGATTCGGAGACCATGGACACTCTGATAGTGGAACCGACCACGCCGATCACTTCCTCTTCGGTTCCGACATCAGCTCTGATCACCTCGATTGTTCCGTCCATCGAGGAATCTGGGTGCCGAAGCTCTCTCGTCGGCTCCGAGGGGGGAAGTAGCATCGAACCCCTGTCCAACCCTGCTCTCCCTCTTGGAGGTTTGGCGCAGGTAAGCTCAACTCCCACATCAGCCTTGGAGCTGTCACCCTCGACATGGAGAAGGACTCCTGTCTCTTCAGAGCCGGAGCTTTCTTTGCCTTGGGGTCGGGACACCTTCAAGGTCATGCGAAGTGTGCTGTCCCCTGAAACAGCCCTACTATCGGCCACATCAGTTCCTTCTCTTGTGGTGCCTGTGCCAACCTCTGCTCCTCCTCTGGCCCAAAAGCATAGGGAACCTATGTCCCAGGACACTCCAATGGGTGACCCCTCTTCTTCTGAGGCCTCCCCTGATCACTCAGGGGAGCCTCCCCAAAAGAAGAAGTGCAAGAGGAAGCACCTAGACCCCCCCCCTGCGTCTGTCACCTCAGATACAGACCTGGATGAATCGGAAGGGTCCCCCAGGTCCCCCGCAGAAGATGTTTCCTTTTCAGACATCCTTGAAATGCTTAGGCAGATGGGTGGCTGGTCTTCCCTAGCCCCTACCAAGGATGAGTCTGTATAACTGGAGGCATTTGATTCCTGACCCTCCACCTCCTGGGTGTCTCCGCCTTTCGATCCACTCATGTCTGTCGTGGCTCGAAAGACTTGGTCAGCTCCAGATTCTATGGAACCTATTCCGAGGAGACCAAATAAATTCATAACAGCCCCCCAGGACAAACAATTTCTCACTAAATGTGTGCCAGTTGATGCCATGGTGGTAGCAGCAGCCACCAAGAAAGAGTTAGCAGAAACTTCTTCATCTGTCCATCCACCAAACAAAGAGTCTAGGACAATGGACAGATATGGGAAGCAAATGTTTTCCTCAGCGACCTTCTCCGTGAGGTCCCTGAGTTATCTCTCTCATTTTAAATGACTTCAAAGGGATCTCCTAAAAGAGCTTGGAGATACCCTACAAGATCCTACAGCTGAGGGAACATCAGCCAAAATAGCATCCCAGCTTGCGAAATTCAATAGTCAACTCCTCCATGAGGCTGATTTCCTATGCAGCCGATGGAGCGAGCAGAGCCGCACATACAGGAGTGGCTCTCAGGAGACATGCTTGGCTGTGGCTGTGTCAATTTGCGGAACCCTTTTGAGCGTCCTTCTCAAATACTCCCTTTGATGGCTCCTCGCTTTTTGGGCCTCAGGTGAAAGACACACTTACCAGATGTGAGCAGGAAGGTAAGACTCTCTCTGCTGTGGGAGTCCGTTTTTCCACTCCTAACAGACCTTATCCAAAAGGTCAGAGGGGTGGAAAGATGGAAACAACAACAATGGCAAACACCACACTCATGGCAGAGGGGGACAGCAAAATCAGGGTGACAGAGTGACAAAGAAACTTTCTCTACTAAAACTTTCCAGCATCCCTGATGTGTTGCCCGACTGCTCACCTCTGGAGGCAGTCGGGGGAAGACTTTCCCTGTAGCCAAAAGCCTGGCAAAATATAACAAGAGACAAATGGGTACTATCTATCATATCTGGAGGTTACAAAATCCCCTTCCATCAACCCCCTCTAAAGTCAAAAAAGTCCATCCCAGATGTTCCACCCAATATAAGGGATGAAGCAATTATTCATCAGTTTCAAAACTGCTAGAAAAAAGAGCCATTCAGGAAGTCCCCGTAGACCAACTAGGATCCATAACTTACTCAAGATTCTTTTTAGTACTAAAAAAGATAGGGGACTGGACACCAATACTGGATCTGAGCAGATTGAACAAATCCTGTACAAAAAGAAAAGTTCAAGGATAGTAACACTGCAGTTCATTCTACCTTTTCTGGGTCAGGACAACTGGATGTGCTCCATAGATCTTCAGGATGCGTACTACCATATCAAAATGGACAGACACTCCAGGAGATTTCTTCACTTCCGGGAAGGGGCCAGTCATTACCAGTTCAGAGATCTGCCCTTTGGTCTCACCACAGCCCCCATGGTGTTCACCAAATGTATGGCAGTAGCTACAGCTCACCTGAGATGTCAAGGATTCCAGGTGTTTCCCTATCTAGATGGCTGGCTTCTAACTGCTACCACCAGGCATCAACTCTTAGAGGCATGGGAATATACAATATCAACCTGCACCCAACTAGGCATTACAGTAAATTTTGAAAAATCGGCCTTGTTGCCCTGTCAATCTGTTACATATATAGGAGCAGAATTAAACACAAAACAGATGTTTGCAAGGTTTCCTCAGGAATGTGTTTTCTCTATTCGCCAACAAGTGTAATTTCTAATGCAGAGCAGAAAGATCCAAGTCAGACATGTCCTGCAAGTTCTAGGCTCCATGGCAGCTGTCATTCTTTTTGTACCATTAGCGCGTTATCACATGAGAGTCCTTCAGTGGCTTCTCTTCACACAGTGGTCCTTCCAGGAACTAACCATGCCTCACATGATCCTGATTAAAGAAACATGCAAAAAACACCTCTCTTGGTGGATGGTCTCCTCATGGGTGACTCAGGGCAGACCTTTCATTCAACTCCCTCCGATAGCCACAGTGATCATGGACGCTCCCTCATAGGGTGGGGGGGCATTATCTAGGCAAGACAGTCCAAGACATGTGGCAACTTCATGAGTACCATCAGCATATCAATGTCCTACAGATTAGAGTGGTGCTCCTAGCGTTGCAACCTCTTCAAGACTCTCTTCCTTCTGGGACTATTGCGATTCAAACAGACAACATGTCAGTTGTGTGGTACATCAACAAGCAGGGCAGGACCAGGTCCTACCCCTTGGGTTGAGAAGCCCTCAGGCTATGGCAATGGGTGATTTCCTCCCAACATTTTCTGACAGCAATGCACATCCCTGGGAAATGGAACGTAATAGCGGACAGGCTCAGCAGGGCTATCCTCATGCCTCACGAGTGGTCTCTGAATCAGGAAGTTGCGGACCTTATCTTCCGCAAATGGGGCCAGCCTTGCTGTGATCTATTTGCCAACCCCCTCAACAACAAATGCAGTAGCTACTTCTCCCTTGTTCCTCCTCCAGGTCAGACATCCAGGGATGCTCTAGTCCACGATTGGCCTCAGGGACTCCTTTATGTATTTCCCCCTTTCCCCTAATTCCAAGACTCATACAGAAAGCAAAATCGTTGGGTTGCAAAATTATCCTCATTGCCCCCTATTGGCCTCGACAGATATGGTTTCCATTCCTGCACTTCCACCTTCTAGACCAGCCTTGGGTTCTGGACCCAGTGCCAGATCTGTTGATTCATCAGTCAGGCGGGTTACACCAATCCCTTCAGACTCTCAAGCTCACAGCTTGGTTTCCCCACTTCCTACCTTAGCCAGGCTTCCAAGTATCTCCCAAGCAGTTTGTGATATTATTGTTTCCTCCCATAAGTCAACTATGAGAAAGACTTATGCTAGCAAATAGAAACGATTTTCTTACTGGGCAGAATCTAGAAACTTTGAACCCTTTTCAGCCCCAGTCCATCAAATTGCAGAATTTATAGCAGAGCTTTTTCAGTTGGGTGTGGCTGCTGCTGCCATCAGGGTACAACTGACTGCCATATCTAATTTTCATATTGGAATTCTTAATTCTAGCATAATGTCTCATAAGCTCTGCAAAGCCTTCATGAGAGGAACATCTCTTCTTAGACCGCCAGTGAGGGATCCACCTCCTCCTTGGGATCTCAATTTAGTTTTGACTTCTTTGATTCTGCCTCCCTTTGAACCAGCAGCTTCATGTCCCTTAAAATTTCTTTCTTGGAAAACACTTTTTCTGGTTGCTATTACCTCAGCTAGACGTGTTTCAGAACTCCAAGCACTCTGTGTTCGTCCTCCATACATGGTGTTCACAAAGATAGAGTTTCTCTGAGAACCAACCCATCCTTCATACCAAAAGTCTGTTCAGAAAACAATTTAAATCAATCCATTAATTTCCCCGTCTTCTTTCCCAATCATAGCAACAAGGCAGAATACCGTCTTCACCAACTGGATGTGCACAGACAATTACGTTTTTACCTCCATAGGACCAAAGAGCTAAGAAAGTCAGACCAATTATTTCTCTCCTATGCTCACAATAAGCAAGGCCTTCCAGTTTCTAAGGTGACCTTATCCAAATGGTTATTTGACACCATTGCCTTTATTTATCAGTTAAGACATAAACATCTACCAGCAAAACCGAGAGGTCATTCTACTAGAGCATTAGCCACTTCTGTAGCCTTTCAGTCTAAATTGCCTATAGACTCAATTTGTGCAGCTGCCACTTGGGAAAACCCTCATACCTTTATCTCTCATTACAAAGTGGATGTGGTCTCCCAGAGCAGGGCTTCCTTTGGTTCCACTGTTCTGAAGAGTCTGTTCCAATGAGCCACCCGGTGTCTTGAGGTGCTAGGGATGCTGTCCCAAACAGCAAGAATGAAGGAGAGATGCGACAACTTAGCATAAAGAAGTTATGTACCTACCATAACATTCCATGTTAGTTGTCTTTCATCTCGCCTTCCTTCTTGCGTTCCCGCCCCTTCCCCCTTCCTGGGGAATTGAGAGGAGTTCACTATGGTTTCACTGGCTGATTTCCTTTTTTCTTGGTACACATGCCAGGTAATTTTACGACAGTTTTCTCTGATCTTTTATTTTGGAAAATCAGTTTTTTAGGTTACTAGTTACTTTCTATGTCTAGTGTGCACTATCTCAAATGAGATCTGGGTAGCTGACGCTGGGCATTCTGGAATAAGGATTAACCTTGAGCCAGTAAATAGCTCTCAAGCTATAGAAGTAGGACGAGTTGGAGCTGAGGATCAGCTCTGAACCCAAACAGCAAGAAGGAAGGTGAGATGAAGGACAGTTAGCTACAGATGTTAGCTACCCGAAACCAACATCTAATAGAAATAATAATTACAAAAATTATAAGAAAATGGATAGACAGAATTACAAACCTGGACAGAAACAGGTTTTTGAAGGTTGGACTGAAAATGAATATGAAATGGAGTTTCCCCCCTTAGAAAGGGAAGGAAGAGATTTAGGTCCACAAAAGAGATATAATGAAAATTTTCAAATGGGGGGGGAGAAGGGGAAGGGGGAGATACTGAGACAACATACCCCCGCCCAACAAACTATTATACCCTGCCCCCCTATAGAGAAATTAGGTAGCAGAAATGTATTGAATGGATTTACTATTTACAATTTTAGTAGTATTAAACTGGAAAAGGAACATTTCAGTTTATTAGAGAAGGGTTTCAAATTTATCCCATATGTTAAGGGTAATACAGTGAAAACACTTTTAGATATAAAACCTTTTCTAAGGAAAATGAATATGGAATTACTATATCATAAGGAAGATAAAAATAAAAATACCATAAAAGGTGAACAAAAGACATTGGTAAAAAAATCCACTTTCAACCCCCCCCCCCCCCCCCATTCACACACAATTAAAGAACTTTGAGTGTGTCATGGAAAATGAAGTTAGAAAGGCTGAAAGAAGAATTGGATATAAAAGGAATCTAGATGTAGATGAAAATAAAAAGTTAGAAGAATTGAAATTTAATCAAAATGTTAGAGTTATGAAACCGGATAAGGGAGGGGGTGTGGTATTTATGGATGTCATTTTATATGAAGGAAAAATGAATGAAATTTTGAGGGATGAAATAAAATATACAGTTGTTTCCAGAAATGAGATTAATTTAGCTTATAGAAAAATAGACATGATTTTGGAAGAGATGGTGAATGAGAATGTTATAGAGACAAAAATGCTTTCATATTTAAAAGTTCAAAAACCTAAAATACCTGTCATATTCAGAATACCGAAAATCCACAAAGATAGTATGGACCCCCCATTAAGACCAATAGTCTCAGCAGACGGTTCAAAAACTACTCCCTTAGCTAAGTTTGTAGATGTAAAAACAAAACATATATGGGTTAATAAACAAGCCATATTAAAAGATTCCTGGGACTTGCTTAGGGAATTGGGTCCAGAATTATATTCAGAAGATTTAGTATTTGTAACGATAAACATAGTAGATTTATTCGGTTCTATTCCTTATATGGCAGGTATAAAAATGTTTGAAGAAGAAATATTTAGGGACCAGGTTTTGACATTAGAGGAAAAAGTGGCGTGCACAGGCTTAATGGATCTAGTGCTAAAGAATATTTTTTTTGGTATACAATGGCAAATTTTTTCAACAAATACAAGGAGTTGCCATGGGTGCGGCCTGTGCACCCACTTTTGCAAACCTAGTTTTAGCAAATTGGGAAGAAAAGCATATTTTTAACTCCAATTTTGTGAGGTATTGGAAGTTATACAAAAGGTTCCTAGATGATATAATAATTTTTTGGACTGGGGACCATGACAAATTGGAGGAATTTATTGAATATATAAGGGGAACAACTGATTTCCTTAGATTTACATCTATGAATTCAGAAAAAAAACATCCAATATCTTGATATAGAGATTCTTAAAGCAAATAATACCTTGGAAACTAGAGTTTACAGGAAACCTACTTATGTAAACTCCTTTCTACACTTTAATAGTGCCCATCCAATATATTGCAAAAGAAATTTAGTGAAAGGACAGTTTGTCAGAGGGTCAAGAATGACCAGTAATAATGAAGAATTTACAAAAGAATGTGACCTATTAGAAAAAATGTTTTTAGAAAGGGAATATCCTAGGGAGTTCATTAGAAACTTAAGAATGGAAGTGGAAAGAGGGAGAGTAGATAAATTTAGGCCCATCCTAGGAGAAAAAGAAGGAACAAATATTAGTAATGAGAAAAGGGTAGAATCTGGGGAGGATTTTCAGCAAGCCCTTATACTAGAATATAATGCATTAAATAAAAATATTAAGGCAATATTTCAAAAGGAATGGGAGAAATTTGTCTCCCTCACAGATTTGGATGGGCTCCCTCAAAGGATACCTAAGGTTGTCTTTAAGAATTCCATTAGTATAAAAGGAATACTAGAGACAAAGAATAATTTGTATAGAAAAGGAGAAAGGGACAGTAGAGAAAAAAACAGGGACATTTAGGTGTGGGAAATGCAGACAATGTGAATTTATAATGAATAATGAAAAAATTTATTTGGAGAGCAGGGGACGTTGGTTAACTAGTAAGAGATACTTTAATTGTGACTCCAGAGGTCTGGTATATTTTGCTATTTGTGAAAGATGTCTTTCCTTTTATGTGGGCAAGACAGAGAGAACTCTCAAGAAAAGAATATATGAACACATTTATGACATAAAAAAGGGGAAAGAGACTAATGCATTGTTTAGACACTCCAAGATTTGTGAGGGATATAAATTTTGTTTTTTTGTCCTGGATCAAGTTAAATGTGATATTAGAGGAGGCCCCTGGGAGGAAACAGTAGGTTACAAAGAATTATGGTGGCAGTTAACTTTAGAAGTAAACAAAACCCCTGGTCTTAACGAATATATATCCATTTTACCCCTACTAAAATTAAGAGCAGCTAGAATGTAAAAGGAAAAATACAACAAGTGTAATATTAAACAAAAACAGAAGGTGGCACTGTTGTTATGAAATTTTGGGATACTTTTATTTCACTGTTTTGAATGCATCATTGTGAAACGAAATTAATTTTTAAAAATTTTTTAAAGTATATATATATTAAATATTTTTATAACATTTTTTTAAATAAATATATACAATTATAAGATACCATAATGAATGAATGATTTAATAAGTTGTTGATTTTAAACGAAAATTGTAAAATGAATTGTGTTATCATTAATAATTAATGAACTTGGTGAAATTTGATTTGTTTATTTAAATAGAAATGAAAGGTTTTTATTGGTTTTTAGTTTAAGAGGTTGTATAAAGGACAAAGGAAATGAAATGGTTTTTATCTGATGAAGTCCATGCTTGTTGGGACGAAAACGCAATTGTACTGAAGGCGTTCATAACGTTTTATTTGGTGTGAGGAATTGTAATAAAGAAGTGACAGTACTTTCTCTCCTTGGTTCTCTTTTTTTGCTGTTATTGAGATGAAGGACAACTAACATGGAATGTTATGGTAGGTACATAACTTCTTTATATGTACACACACACAGACACACACACACACACACACACACACACACACACACACACACACACACACACACACACACACACGCACACATACACACATACACACAGAAACATATGTGCACCCACATGCATATACATGAACACCCACACACATTTATAGAAATATAGTTGCACAGACATAGACACACACTATATATATATATATATATATATATATATATATATATATATATATATATATATATATATTATATATGGGTCTACTTCAGAATGTCAACCGTTCAGAATGCCGACTTTCATATGACCAACACCATATGATCGACATTCAGAAATACCAACATCCTGAAATAGCACCATTTACCAACCTGTAAACACAGTAAAACTGTGTTATGCAGAGGGGTCAAGCCGCCCTGCACCCCACACCCCCTGCTACTTAAATATTCTCACTCCAAGAATGCACTACAGTGCAGGAAAGGGGAATCTCCCAGTCCCGCATTGTAGCGGGATCTCTGCTATCATTTGTCGGCCTTTCAAACGTTCGCTCATATGGTGCCGGCCATATGAGTTTCAAACATTTGAAGGTTCGAACAAATGAAGGGCTTCCATATATGTGTATACATATATATATATATATATATATATATATATATATATATACATACATATATATATATATATATCTGTATGTATGTGTGTGCGTGTATATATATATATATATATACATACACACATATTGACACATGCTGTATATCTCTATCTATCTATCTATCTGTGTATCTATCTATCTATCTATCTATCTATCTATCTATCTATCTATCTATCTATATTAATCTATCTGTCTAGCTATATGTATGTGCACAGCAGTTTGTGCACACATGAACAAAGGGTTATATATAAAGTATATAGATATAGCTAGATAGATAGATGTGGATATATATATATATATATATATATATATATATATATATAGAGAGAGAGAGAGAGAGAGTGCTACACAGACATACACACACACACACACACACACACACACACACACACACACACACACACACACACACACACACACACACACACACACACACACACACACATAGTCAAGAAGAAGGAAGTATATTAAAGTGTACAAAGTTCCACTCCACTCCAACGGCCACAATTAAAACAAAGACAACATGAACACTCTAAGACAAAAGCATTTTCATCAATAATATCACAGACTTCATCAGATAGTACTAAACAAACCAAACCTTCCTATACATATATATATATATATATATATATATATATATATATATATATATATATATATACACACATATATATATATATATATATATATATATATATATATACCCTCACTAATTAAGCCATCATAAATTAATTAATCAATTAAATCAACTAATTAAAAATATCTAAATTATCCATATTGAAATGTTTTGCAGGGAGAACATGTTCTACTCAACAATACAGTATTTATATATATATATATATATATATATATATATATATATATATATATATAGATAGATATAGATATATAAGCATCTCTTAAAAATGCCATTATAAAATATCATCCTTGTTAAATATAAGTAAAGAAAAATAGTGTTAAAATACCATTAAAATATGTACAGTCAATCATGTAGCAATGGCTCTATCTAGTGGTAGCAACATATAATGAAAAAAATTCACTACCTAAAATAATGATGTATATGTATATTAAAAACATATGAGTTTGTTATAAATGATCAACTGTAACTTAGCTGATCTCAGTTTTAAAACCGGGGCAAGGGAGACCATAGCATTTAAACCTGGCCATTTATTAGCTTCCAATGTGATTTGCCAGTACACTTCTCTATATTCTAACTTTGTCTCCCAAGGACCACCCCTGACATAAATAAGAGCATCACCAGTCTATATGATCCACACATTTATTCCTCTGATGTCTCGGCAACTGAGACGTCAGAGGAATAAACGTGTGGATCTTATAGCCTGGTGGTTTGTGTTTTTCTGCTGTGGTTTGCTGATCAATAAGAGCATCCTCTAATATAAAGAACACAAAACTAGCAGTTTGACATAAGAGTGTATATTTATAAAGTGCATTCCTTTGGTTTTCTTTTTTTTATATCATAGACATGCTCATAGCTTCTTTTCTTAAGTTTCTTTTCCATCTTGATTATGTAAAATGCCTCACATTTCTCACATAGTGCAAGATATACTATCCCTTTTCATCACAATTATGGTAAGACATCGTTACAATATTTTA
Organism: Protopterus annectens; assembly: GCF_019279795.1. NCBI lineage: Eukaryota > Metazoa > Chordata > Ceratodontiformes > Protopteridae > Protopterus > Protopterus annectens. The sequence goes on along the minus strand of NC_056737.1, from coordinate 511,155,645 downwards.
TCTCTACTACTACTAACATATATATCCATACTATTAGAAATAAAGGGACATTGCAGACAAAAAAAAAACACATTTAAAAGTCCCTACTTCATTTCTTTTGTTACAACTACTCTGATTGTTCTCTAGTATATCCTTAATACTATGCCCCTTCCTAAATATATACTTTAATGGCTTGTCACAGTCCTCCTCACACTGAATGTGCATGACTGCATGACAGTAGAGCCAGCAAGGACTCATGGGTATGTCCTAAAAATGTTTACCATGAGGCAGCTGAAACCGAGCATTTAAACCTAGTATTCTATGATAAAATATTGACATCTAAAGAGTGGAAGTGTTTCATTCCCACAGTGTAACCTAGGAAAAAAATCAATGTGTCACTTAGTGGCATGTCCAGGGCATAGCAGCTAGCTGTTAGTTGATATCACGCATCTCAGCCTACACCCACCATACTGCAAGCTTATTAACCTTGACCTGTCTAAAAACATACTATGTCTTTCTGTTTATGGTAGTCTCTACTTTATTCTTCTACTTCTTAGTAGGTTTGACCATTTTATGCCGGCTCCATTATTATGGCTTGGATACTCTGTGTTTGAGAAGTAACCTGTGATGAGAAGTTATCAGCTGAAATACGGGAGACTGGGTGTTAAACACCAGACAGTCAACCCAAGAGATTAGTAGACAGCCTTCTCCACTGAAGTGTTAACACCCAGTGGAGGTTACATGTTGCACCAAGTCATTCTGAAGGGGGGACGAATACCATGCATCAAACAGTGCTTTTGAGTGCTGCAGCTGTGGGTGATGCATCTTTTGAACTGTGCCCATCTCGTTTGTCAGGGATGTGGAGAATCTCACTGTATGCTCCATCAAAGAAAATCAGTTAGCAGCAACACTAAATTCCAAATGAATAGCACTGTAATAGCTGCCATGCCTTCTTACTTATTTATTTATTTTATTTTATTTACTCTTTGTTGACTGGGTTGTTCGGACTAGGCCAATATCCTCTGTTTAGGGGAGACCTGAGGTGGTATTCATATCGACTAAGGGAAATTTGGCCAGGACTCTAGGGACCTTCACCAAATCTTTTTTGAATAAGTGTCATGGGATCTTTTACATCTATCTGGGCTACGACCAATTCAGGCAGATGGGACCTTTAACACAGCAGTGACTGGCACTTATGGATTTGTCTTTCTTCTTGATATACAGCATTCTCAAACTTGCTATATGCAAGTAAGGGGAATATGGATATACTCTCAAATATTATACCCTCAAAGTTTATGAATACTTTGTTAAGTCCCTTCATTTGTTCCTAGTCTCTTTATTCATCTTTTAAAAGTTCTAATAATCTTTTTTTTGAAGCTGCACAACATTTTATTTTATTTATATTTCTCCATATCCTCAGCCACATAGTGGCATACATACCAATGACTAATTGTGATTTAACCTGGACATCCACAACCCCCCCTCTACACTGCTTTGGGCATGTCCATCCTTCTGTTTGTTGTATTACAATCCTGGTTCAGTTAGCTAAACACCTCAAGGTCTAAGATCTCAATCATTTCCTACTTCCTGTCTACCCTGAAGCTCAGACTCTCCAAGTCTGCTCCTGGGAGATTCAGATCCTGCATGAGTACTGCCTTCTTACTTCAACCCCACCTCTTTATTCTGTTCTCCATCTTACATCATTCACTCTTATTTTATTATTTATTTTACATTTGTTAACTGGCAAAGTCCGACTTGGAATGAGCCAATTTTCAGTGGAGGCCCAGGGAGAAATGCTCCAGATGCATGTCTTTGTAACATGGGATGAAACCGGAGTACCTGGAGGAAACCCACACGAATGCAGGGGGGACATGCAGACTCCGCACAAAAGGAACCCCAGCCGAGAATTGAACCAGGGAACCTCTTGCTGTGAGGCGACAACGCTACCACTGCACCACTGTGCTGTCCATGTGAACACTCTTGTTCTGTTTGAGGGATGATGTATTGCATTAGTCCAATGACTCTCCTTGATCCCTCATCAACCTCAACTGCCAAGGTACTAAAACTAGTTTTTGACCTTGGTTGCACCCACACCCCATTCCTGGTTTGATGTTCTTTCTCTTACTCTCTGACCTCACCTCTGAGGTCAGCTATTCATATTTTGCCTTCTCACATTGTTCTTCAGCCCCATTTCCTTTTCTCTTACATAAAAAACCAATCCCTTTGCAAGCACTACTATCCTCAGCTGGCTAGAATGGCATACGGTTTCTGGTTATTTCAGTGTCATCAGTTAATATAAAACATAGAAATTACAGAGTTTTAATTATTTGGATTGTTGCCCTTTCAGAGCAAACATGGCACCTTATAAATGCTTTACCATTCATGTCTAAGCCTATATACCCCCCCCCTCCATAAAATAACCCTGGGGTATCAAAGCTTGTCAGATACATTTGGCAAGCTTGGTTTGGATTAAAAAGTCCCCCTGGGGTTGTTAGCTTAGTAATCACTAAAGAATTTATGAACATTATAAATAACTAATTTGGCATTTGCAGGTATTGAATAGTGAATGTTTACAAACTATATAACATACTGGTTTTGTATCATACTTTGTAATAATTAACTACACTTTATACGGCATTACATGAGTTCATCTATTTCCAGTGATTACAGTGCCTTGTGAAAGAGGCATGGCATATTTTGGAGAAATTAACCCTCAGCAAATGCTTTTGTTCCCAAGTAGTCCTCACCAAAAGCACTAGCAAATGGTACTCCTTATAGTCGGTGGTTGTTGCATTTAAAACTTTTCAATTTCTCTGAATTAACTATATATTAAAAAAGATCATTAATACTGTGGATCCTGCTGTGTCTTTTTATGTCTTCTTCATGGTTAACTTAAAAAGAATGTAGCCTTGGGGTCAGCCACATGTCATAATGTACTGATCTCCCCACTGGTTAAGAGCTGCATCATTTAAACACAAACATCTCCAGTTTGGCCACTGATGTAACTTGTTAATAAAAATAAAGATCATTCACATCAAGTGGTCTTTAAATACCTTAAAATGGCCCTTGTGAAATGCCAATACAAACAATTGTTACATTTTACATCACTAATCATAGTCAATTACAACTGAGATAAATGTTTTCCGTGGGGGGGCGACTCACAGATTTATCTCCTTGAATGTACTGCTCAAATTAATGAACACCACTCCCTACATCTTGGGAGCCTATAATGTAGATCATTTTTATCCCTAAACTTGCAAAGAAAAAATACTAAATTAAATAAAAAATAAAACATAGCACTGGTGTACAAGTTTCATAGTTAGACACAGTCAACATCTTATTTGTTTAGTATATAAGTAAACCACTCCTCTTGCACCATTTTATAAGCCTCAGCGAAATAATAACAAAAATAATTTCATCTTGTCATAATGTTTTTCAAATGCAGATTATAAATACAAATAAGAGGAAATGAAGAAAATTAGCAAACCAATTAAATATTTACCAAATCAACTAACTGGAGCCAAGTAAAATTACAACTGAAATACAGAGCAGTGCTGTGAATAATATGTATGGGAGATACCTGCAGACCTGACATACACTACATTGGACTAGGACATGAGGGATAAGCACGTAGACTATATATACACAGACTAATTATTTGGGTGCAGTTCATTGTGGTACATTATAAGTTGGGTGCAGAGTCATAACTGATCTGTCATACTACATCTTCAGCGTTTGCTGAAATTTCTGCCATGTAACTGAACACGTTTTGTTTTTCTAGTTGAAGTACACATCCAGGTACACAGGATATTTTTTCTACAATAAATACAGTTCACCCTGCAGAGGCATACCACACAGTGACACACACACACACACACACACACACACACACACACACACACACACACACACACACACAGCATGCACACAAAAGATACTTTTATAGAACACATCCAATTCAAATTCAGTGACTTTACTCTGAAAATGTGAAGGTAGTATATGACAGAATACAATATTTTCCATTTCTGACTACCACATAATTGTACTGATAGTATGAGTTTTTTTTTAGAGCTAGACAACTGTTTAAACAGAAATATTTTATAACTATTCACAATGAAGTGCCAGGAATATACAAATATACAAAGTAGCAAACAAGAGGAGAAACACTAGATTCATTGTTAGTTGACACAATTGTATTACACCACCGTGCGTAACTTGCTCTACTGAAGATTAGAATAAATGATATATTTTGTAGTGATAAAAGTACCATTTTGTAACTAAAACAGCATTAACAAGAACACATTGAAATTAATCTTGCTTCAGATTTCTAGCATATGCTGAAAAATGGTGAAAGTGACTGAATTTCCCACAAGTTGCAAACAAGAGCTAACACCTGTTCCCCTATACTATGGACAGTCCTTATTTAGGCAATTGCATCTTCGCAGGGAACCAAAAAAAAGCTAATGGCTTGAGAATTTAGGACAAATATATTTGCAATGTTTCCTCTAATGGTCACATAAAAAATTTGTTTCTGAAATATCTTAATAGATGAAACAACAGAAACAATTCAAACTCTACAAGAAAGCTTTAATTTGGAAAAAAAGTGAAGTATTGTGCTTTGCACTAGTTCTATATATGGTTTGTCCTGACATTCTCTTGTTTCCATTAAAATATGTCCAATGTTTGTCTACTTGAAAAGGCAGCTACTCTAGGTGCAAACACATTCAATTACTGGTAAAGTTATACATTCACTGCATCTTGTTCTTAGCCCATGATGAAGGAATATATTACCAAACAATATACATCTCGGATGTCCAGATTTTTATAGAATGTCCAGATTTGTGACTAAAATTTTGTTCTATTCCTCATAAAATGTGTGGTTTTCTGGCAAATCACTGAGGATTGAAGTCAATAAATAATGATATACATTTGAGTTTCAGACTTCATATTATTCAGATATGCATGCTAATATGAATCATGATATTCTAGCAACTTTCTAAGTTTATAAGAGAACTATTTAAAATGTGTCCCTATTTTAGGCTTTTGTCCCCCATTATTTAGGCTTTGTTCAGATTTCTTGTGCTAAGAGGTTGAGAGGTATGCCAGAAAAGCAACACTCCGCAATTATTTCCCTGCTGATAGAAACAAGTGGTGTTCTGCAAAAGCATTAAGTAGTCTGCCACTGGCATTAGCATACAAATGCATTCCATTACCAATGCTGCTTTGGTAAAGGAATATGTTGCAACGTCTGAAGTGCTGACAAAATTGCATCAATAAAAGTTATGAATCTAATTAACTATATAGATACACTTGAAATAGAAATGCATTACATTAAAAAGAGACACATGAGAACATGTTATTAAAATAAATAGTGAGTGCTAACATCTTACATTTCATTATACATGTCATTAGAGTGAATTTCAATGTTTCAGTCATTGAAATCACCACACCCAATGACTACAGTGCATTGCGTACAGAGATACACAAAGTCATAAAATACCATGATCTGCAAGCAGAAATGTGAGCGATGTGGAAGAAAGATACCCAGACTGTTCCAATAGTAATAAGAGCAACAAGTCTTACACAAAAATCTATAATTGTATTTAGATATGCTGCCAATCCATGTAACCCAGTGCAAATTGCAGAAGGAGTCATTGCTGGGCACATTATGGCTGCTCCGAAGAGCACTTTTGACTGACATCAAAGATTGAAACAATACTAATTTCATGAACTTTAGTCATATTTTGACTTATGAATGGGGTCCATTCTGATCATGGTATTAGAAACCCAAAACGTGGAGAAATTAAAAAGAGCGAAATATGTAAGTGTATGAAAGTGCCCAATGACTTTTATAATAAAAGTATTCTCCTGCTTTTTCATTACGCAGTTTTATTTATTTTTTTAATTTATTGAAGTGTTCTTTATTTTTCTTTAAATAGACCTATTAGTTGTTAGATCAAAGGCCATGAATACTAAAAAAAAAATAGGTGGGAATATTAGTTTGTATCCGAAACAATAAATAATACAAAAAACACAACCACGCTCAGGAGCCAGGCAACTGCAAAAAGTATTTAATGTCTTCTGGTACCTCAGCTATACAAGCCTTCACAGGAATGAATTCATGACATTCAGCAGTATATTTTATAAGAGCATCAATTAAATAACTAATCAATTAAGAATATTCAGAATGTTTTTTAAAGAACCATGATAGCTTCCATAGTGAAATGGTTAGAACTACAAAGTAAGAGTCATTTCCAAATTCAAGTCTCTAGGGGCAAGTGTGCCAAAATTCAATATAAATCTGCTTTCTAAATTCAACAGCTGTTGAGAAAAATTTCCAGTATTCTTGCCATCAGGTTTAGCTAACACACAAAAACAAAATGACTCAATCAATCCCCCATGAATTGTATTGAAATGTTCCGAAATAGGGTTATCCAACCTACAGTTCCTCACATCACCTAGGTGCTCAAGAATCCGTATTTTTATTTTCCGTTTTGTTTGCCCAATATACCATTTAAGTGGTGTACAGCCACAACCCACAATATATACAACCCCACAAGATACACAGTTAAATCTATCTGTTGCCACATATTTTACACCATTTATTATATCACCTGAAAGATTTTTCACTTTTGAAAATACTTTGCACTTTCCACACTTAAACATACCAATATGTTCTTCCATAGACCTAATATTATACTTTAAACTAAGCATTTATTTTAAATTAGGGTATCTTCCATAAGAAAAGGTGACCTTCTTAGGAAACAAATGTCCCACTTCATCGCTAGAACAAACAATGGGCCATAAATTATCCACAGCACTTTTTAACACTTGTGAGAAGGGAGAAAACTTTGTTACAAAGAATATTTTCTGACCAGTATTGTCCCCATAATAAGAAGCCGTAGACCTACTCAAACTATGAACAGGTCTACCATCAACTTGGTCACCATTCTTAACCAACTTGTTTTCACCTCTCTTAATAGAAATTTCAGAATACCCACGAGCCACAAGTCTTGCTTTAAGGTCATAAAATTCTTGTTTTAAAAGGTGATTTTCAGAAGTGTGCTCAAAAATACGCTTCAATTCACCCAATGGAAGAGCCTCTATAAGATGAGGTGGGTGTGCACTACTAGCATACACAAAATTATTAGTAGCTGTTTTTTTTCTAAAAGGTCTATACTGAACCCTATTATAAGTGTCTAGATACAACTCAATGTCCAAAAATTGTATAGCATTCACATTCACATGAAAGGTAAATTCTAAACCAAACTTATTATGATTTAATACATCAACAAATTTACCAAATTCTAAAGTGTTACCTTTACATATGAAAATCAAATCATCTATATATCTACGATATAGAATGATTTGTGAAAAAATTCCAGAGTGTACATAAAAGTTGTTTCAAAATAGGACATAAACAAGATAGCATAGGTTGGGGCAAAATTAATTGCCATTGCTGTACCTTCTTTCTGTAGGAAAACTTTTTTCTCACATAAAAAATAATTATGGGTAAGAGCAAATTCAGGCAGCAGAATAATGAAGGACGAACGTGGTCCTTCTCCCAAAATTTTACTGATAGCTTCTAAGCCCCAGGAAGTCTTGATACTCGTGTAGAGGGCCTTAACATCAACTGTGGCCCAATAATAATCTTTACCCCATTCCAGATTTTTTAAAATTTACAAAAATCATTTGTATTCTGAATATGTGAAATAACATTTGCCAGCTCTTTCGTTAAAAGACTATCCAACAAAATCCCAACATGTTCTAAAAAACCACCACAAGAAACAATAGGTCGGCCAGGAGGACCCATCATGTTTTTATGGATTTTGGGAAGTGCATAAAAAAATGGATCTTTAAGGACAGGAATAAACAAATTCCTCACATCTTTCTGAGTTAAAAAACCCAGTCTCTCACCTCTTTCTAATAACTCTAGAAGGACCTCATTAAAATCAGAGACTGGATTATTACACAGCTCAGTATACATATGTTCATCAGATAACAAATCAAATACCATTTTTAGATAATGAGACTTCCCCATTATCACCCAATTTCCCCCTTTATCAGCTTGAGAAAACATATTTGTCAGTTACACTTCTCATTTCTTTAATGGCCAACCATTCAGATTTTTCTAGATTAAACCTATTATATTGTTTCATAAATTCAACATACTCAGCCTCAACTTTTTTACACAAAGCATTTTCAAAAATGTTCAGAGACATTGATTTTTTTAGGTGGATAAAAAGTACTTTTGCTGGGTAGCAAAGGTACAACAAGCTTACCATAACCAGTGAAAAAACGGCTTGTATCAGAGTCAAAGGAAGCAACATCAATAGAATCAACATCCATAACTTCACTTTCAGAATTTTCATAATCATAAATAGAAAGTTCTAGAAGAGATTCATCCAAACTAGTGTTACAATTCAAAGCTACAATATTAGAAGCATTTTGTGTGCTAAAAAAGGCTTTCAAGTGTAATTTCCGACAAAAGTGCTTGATATCCAGCAAAATGTCGGCTAGTGCAGGAAATTTCGTAGGGACAAATTTGCTACCCTTCAGTAACACTTTTGCATTTCAGATGTAAGACTAAGATCACTTAAATTCACTACATGTAAATCAGAAACACTAACATTATCAATAATAGAAAGTCCCAACCTAGGATGGAGAAAAACTTCATTAGAAAAAGTCCGTAATTCAATATTTTCTATTCCGACCCTTTGCTCTGCCCTTCCGTTTATTGTTCTCTCGAAAATTACCTCTGTTCTGTTGTTCTGTGTCAGTTGATGCTTCCATTTCATCAGCCAGATCTACTCTCTCAGAGGAGACACTTTTTTTGCTGGCAGTGGTATCAGATGAAAAAAACAAAGAGTCACATCCACTATGGGAACTTGTTTCCGCATTTCTAGCTTGGAACCTACCATTCTTATGTTTACACTGCCAAGAGTAAACCAGATCATATTTAAAGTCATTAATATCTCTATTTAGCTTCTTCTTCTTCTTTCTCTGGATAACTTCGTTTTCAACTTTAACCACTTCATCTTTAATGTCCTTCATAGTGGCATTAAAATTCTCACTCGAAAAGTCTTTTAGTAAAGTCTCTTATACCTCTGCAATCTGAAGTTGAATAGCCCCAAGAGCCTTCCGATTTCGTTTAATTAGAATTTTCAGCCAACTCAACATACACTGAAGTGAAACAACTTTCCATTCATCAAGAAATTCCTTCTCATCTTCCGCAAATCGGGAAGCAGGTAATTTGTCCACACGAAGACCTCTAGGTGTCACCGATAAGCTCATATTTTTCTAAAAGATGAGTGTCATAGGATAAGGAAGCTTCCTTAATCATTAGTCTTTTCAACTCATTATACCTTTTATCAAATGTATCATTGCCAGAAAACGACCATGGATCAAACCGAGCCAACTTGTCTTCCCTTTCACGCAGTAAGTTGGCAAAAAGAAAACCATTAACATTTCTTTCAGTATTCACCATCACTGGAAATGCCATAGCTCCTTCCATAGACATATCCAAAACCCATAAATAATACAAAAAACACAACCACGCTCAGGAGCCAGGCAACTGCAAAAAGTATTTAATGTCTTCTGGTACCTCGGCTATACAAGCCTTCACAGGAATGAATTCATGACATTCAGCAGAATATTTTATAAGAGCATCAATTAAATAATTAATCAATTAAAATATTCAGAATGGTTTTTAAAGAACCATGATAGCTTCCATAGTCAAATGGTTAGAACTACAAAGTAAGATTAATTTCTGAATATTCTTAATTGATTAATTATTTAATTGATGCTCTTATAAAATATACTGCTGAGTGTCATGAATTCGTTCCTGTGAAGGCTTGTATAGCTGAGGTACCAGAAGACAGTAAATACTTTTTGCAGTTGCCTGGCTCCTGAGCGTAGTTGTGTTTTTTGGGAATATTAGTTTGCTCATAGTAATGCTCCACACTTACTTTTTATTGGACAAAATACACTCATGACTCCTTGCAGCCATTTTTCTGGCAAGCATTGTTATGGAGACCGTAAACAAGAAAGGAGCTGCAAACTGCTGTGTGCTAAACTGATCACATTGAAATGGTTCCATTAAAACTTTTAAACATATTATTTAACTGTAAATTCACCTAAAATGTAATAAAATACACAGACAGCTTGTGTAATGCAAAAGCGAGAGAAGCTGTCAGACTGAAGTCTCTGTGTAGTGAAATGTAAAAGGAAATCAATCTGTATTTGCTTTAAAAAAGTTGTTTCTCCACTTTTTCCATTATTGAAGTCCTTTAGTTAAATTATTGATATGTTCCTGTTTATTTGGATATTGAATGTTTTTTTTTTTTTTTGATTCAGCATATCCTTGACTTTGCTGCAGTTTTATACTTCTAATTGTTCAGAAAATGCACATAGGCACAAAACTTGTTCTGTTAACTTTGTAAAGCAGATTATGGTATCAATTTTAAATCTTATTTTTCTTTACCCAGAGCTCTTGAGCCAATACCTTGTGAGGTAAAATGTGTTAAATGCAAACAAATAGGTTTGAAGTATTAAAATGTTCATAACAATACTTCAGACTCTTCAAGTCCTTGCTGCTGCTATTTCACTGGAAAACACTGTTATTGCAATATGGCTATGCTCATGTTTGCAAAGACCTACCTTAAATTAAATAATGAAATAGCATGCAAAACAGTGGACCCGGTTTACTGGAATAAATAGTGATCATTTCAGTTTTACATTTAGAAGGGAGGATTCCATAAATGAAATGCAACGCTGTTACTTAGCATTTGTTTTAATAACGTGTTCAACTTTCTTTTGCTTTATACAAGCTGCCTTTTCATATTGTACTGAACAGGAACATCCAGTGAACATAACAGTTAAAGCTGGAAAATTGGGTGATCATAATATTTCAACTTGTGCAGGAACTGGCAGGGTAGAAAGTAGTAAACACTTGAGTGTAAAGCAATCTGACAGGAACATTGGAATCCCAAGGATGAGTTCACATTGGGAACTAAACTAAACTGGAACTGTAGAATTACAGGAGAATCAAAATAAAATGACACTGTGGGTAGGAATTTACATGACATCATTAAAGTGGGTGTTACTCTGGTCAGCTTGAACTTGGACTTAAATTTTAAACATTGGGATCGTCCCTTTAATATCTGTATCCTGATTATATTATCCTGTACTTGTTTATTTAAAATAAACCCAGTTTGATCATTGTTAATTAGTTTAGGTATAAGTAGATTAATGATGTTAGCTAAAATTGACATGAACATCTAAGACTTCACATTTAAAAGTGAAATGGGTCTGTATGACGAACACTTTGTATGAGCCTTAACTTGTTTTAAAATAGGTGACATAAGGGAATATTTCCATGATGGAGGGACTTCAGCAGTTGTTTTTATTTCTCTATAGACCTTATCTAATACTTTAACTGCATCACCCAGTAGTATTTTATATAGATCTGGTATAAGACCATCTAAGCCTGGCACATTATTATTTTTTAACTTCTTTATTTGATCTGTATTCTGTTAAAGTGAATGGTCTATCTTTTTTTGTTTTATTTGTTCACTTGTTAATTTATTGTTTATATTTTCCCTTGGAAAAGTTTCAACTATATCATCCTTATTTAGGTTATTTGTATTATCATTTATATTTTCATAAAATATTTTAAAGCCCTCAAGAATGCCTTTAATATATGTTCTATTTTCTTTTTATTATGTATATGTGTTATGATTTATTTGATATGATTAAGTTTATTTATTATCTTTGGTCTAAGAGCAATATTTTGTAAGCTTAAAGGGTTTACTGAATATGCCTGAAGTGTATGTTTTTCCAGGTTTATTGAAACTTTATGATTTAGAATTGCAACATATTTTATATTAAAGTTTTTAAGTTCAGACTGACTGATAATCTCACTTGGTTTTAGATTTAACTTTAGCGTGTCTATTTTGGCCTGTAGTGTGTTCAATTCTTTGTCCCGTCCTCTTGTTTTGTTAATATACCAGCTTGTATCTTTTCCATTTAAGTAAGCCTTTATTAAATCTCACAGGACAATGTTAGTTATTTTACCATTCATGTTTATTTCTAGGAATTTTTTAATCTCTTTAACATACCAATCCTTGAATCATTTTTATTTTAATAATGTACACTGGTAATCTTGTGTGGTATGTTAGATTGTCAGTTTTTAAAATAATATTAAAGATGATAGCATTATAGTCTGATAATGGACATGAGACTAATGAAACTTCTCTGATATGTGAGAACAGATTGTTTGAGATGAAAATTTTATCAATCTGTTCATGTTCCATATCTATGAATAATGGGTAAATTGAAGTGAGTTTGTTTTTCTTAGCTCATATATAGTGCTTAAATTCATTAGATTTACAAAATTCATTAAGTGTTTCAATGAAGATGTGATTTTCTATCTGCAGTGGAATCTTTGTCTGATAAAATACAATTAAAATCACCAGTCATTTTGACTTCATCTTTCATATAATAGGCTTTACTAAGTATTTCTTTTTGCATCTTTAGCTCCAACGCCTGGAATCCAATAAGAGTTCATCAATGTATATAGTTTTCTGTTCTACTCAGTTATAACAATGCTTAACATACCATTTTTATCAACATAGGTATGTATCTTTTACTTTAGTCATTACTGGTGAGTTATTCTACTAAATGAGGGTGCCTCTTCTTTTAGCTCAAAAGCTAGAACCTGCTAAAATCAAATAATTCTTTCTTGAAAGTTTATTTACATCTTTATTAAGTAAATGTGTTTCCTGTTGAAATACTATTGGAGCTTTACATAATTGCAAGTATTTGAATAGACTCCCCCTCTTTACTGGATTATTCAATCCATTTATATTAATAGTTATGCATTTAAAATCAGACATTTATATAAGACAGAAAAATACATTTATAATGAAATTGCATTTATGTACATAACTTATTATATACTTTATATTTAACAATATGATTTATTACATCCTCATTAAGTAAATGTGTTTCCTGTTAAAATACTATTTGAGCTTTACATAATTGCAAGCATTTGAATAGACTCCCCCTCTTTACCTGATTATTCAATCCATTAATATTAATAGTTATGCATTTAAAATCAGATGTTTATATAAGAGAGAAAAACACATTTATAATGGAATTGTATTTATGTAGATAACTTATATGCTTTGTATTTAACAATATGATTTATTGCATCCTCATTAAGTAAATGTGTTTCCTGTTGAAATACTACTTGAGCTTTACATAATTGCAAGTATTTGAATAGACTCCCCCACTTTATCTGATTATTCAATCCATTAATATTAATAGTTATGCATTTAAAATCAAATGTTTATATAAGAGAGAAAAACACATTTATAATGGAATTGCATTTATGTAGAGAACTTATTATATGCTTTATATTTAACAATATGAAATATTCAGCTATGGGCAAAACTTTTGAAACAAATAAAAAATGATCTAATGATATAACCCTAAAACATTTTACCATGGAATAACATATTCCTAGTTTGTTGAAAAAGACAAACAAACTACCTCTCAAACTCTCCATGAGAATAACAACGCTTAGCTCATGCTTCTGATTCATATTAATGTGTGTCATATTTTTAGTATGCATCATCTTAAAAAAGTCTGTCAGTGAGTTATTATGAATAAGAAAAGTTAAGCAGGTGTTCAGAATCTTTATTATAAGTTTACCAAACTGAATAACTCTACAATCATCTTTCCCTTTGCCTCACATTATGTCCCTGGTCTACTATAGGCATGAAGCCAGTTGTTCTTTTCATATTTATTAATTTATAGGTCAAATGATTTTATATTTTTCAATTTTATTTACTATGTGTAACCTTTTTCATAAGATCATAACTTCATAAATTAGTACCAGGCTAACTCTCCTTGTTGGCCATTCCAAGCCCAGGCAATTACCCCATATGAGAATAAAACCTTCCAGCTTGTGCCTATAATGTGAACACCTTAACCACTATGTCAATTTCCCACCCTTGCAAACATATTTATATTCTTTAACTATATACATATTTATTTATTTTGATCTCTGTTTCTGTTTGTATACTATGTCTTGTACTATTACTATATTCATAGGTTTTGTATTTTAGCTATAATCCTAATGTAGAGTGTTATATAATAGAACATTTATATTTACTCTTGTATATTTGAAATTCATTAATCTAGTACTGCTGTTAGAATCAGTCCTATTTTTTCCTTAAATGTTATGTCTAATACTATCTGAACAAACATCTGAAAAATCTTCCCTTTAAAGATTCAAACTTTCCGTGATAAACTGTTCCGAGACATTAGGTTTTTTTATCATTAAAAAGAGACAATAACATAGAAGCACAATCCTTGATTTTTGTCAAAAGTGCCATTATATAGGCTAGTATATAAACTATCCTTTTGGTGTACTCAAGCATTCAGAACTATGTAATAACTGACACTGGTTTTGAATGCAATTCACTGTCTTTTGCTTATTGTCTGACATGTATTCATTGACATCTTAGCATATGATTCAAAATATTATGATTATTTACTTTTAGACAGGAAGAAGTAACCTGGACAGTTCTTAGAAATTTATAACTCCCGCAGCATCACAAAAGTACTCAGGAGTCTAATAAAGCTGCTTCAATCTGGTCCTCATAACAAGGACTTGCAAATAAACAGCTTATCGGCTACAATTCACACACACAAAAAAAAAACATTCACAAGTGAATCCAAGCTACCTCTGAATTATGCATACTTCCTTCAAACACTGCCAAACCACTAAAAAATTAAAAAAAAAAACATTTCAAAGTATTTTAACCACTAAAAAGCATTATATTTAAAGAAATAACATTTAATGATTCTGTAAGCACTATTGTGTGAGATGGTTAATACAAAGAAGACTGTGTTTTTTTAAGGAGACATAGCATATAAGTTTGCATTAAAAGAATGGCAGTTATGTATGATCCAGCTTTAACCTGTAAATGCTTGAATGTTACTCTAGTTATTTGATAACATTCCAATAATAACTTTTATATATAAGTAAGAAACTGTATTTTTATACTTTGTTTATAGCATAGTATAACTTTCCTGGGTGCTATTGCATGTCAAGTATACAATCAGTAGCAAGCATTCATAACTATGTAATAACTGACAGTGGTTTAGAATGCAATTCACTATCTTTTGCTTATTATATAACTTGTATTCTTTGACATCTCAGCATATGATTCAATATATTATGATTATTTACTTTTAGACAGGAAGAAGTAACCTAGACAGTTTTTAGAATTTTCAGAAGTCCTGCAGCATCACAAAAGTGCCATAAGTTGTTACAAGCTGGTTTTCATGATAAAGGTTTGAAAATGAACAATCCGTCAGTTGCAATTAACACAAGCCACCTCCACTCGACACATCAGTCCCTCAAACCCTCCAAACCACCAAAAAAAAAACCCAAAAAAATTATCTCCCAACCACCAAAAAAGCCATTGCACTCAAAGAAATAACATTTAATGATTCAGCAAGCACTATTTGCATGAAATTTTTATTTTATTATTTTGTTTTACATTTGTTTACCGGGATGGTCCGACTGGACACATGTCCTTTTTCAGTGGAGGCCTGGGGAGAAAAGCTCCAGTTAGTAAGTAGACAGAGTAATACAAAACATAAAAGTCATACATTTAAATGTAATTAAATACAAATCAGTACAAGAAGGAGAAAAGCTCCAGTTAGTAAGTAGACACACAAAATAAGAATAAAGAAGAACATGGTCATAGATGGAGTAATACAAAACATCAAAGGTCAAAAACTTAAATGTGATGAAATATAAATCAGTACAAGACATGTAACAGTAGTAAATGCAATGTTATACAATGTGTTATGGCAACTAGTATTGTTAATAAATTAGGTTTGGGAACAAACCAATTTGTGCAAGGACATCTTTGGGAAAGTTAGACTGAGTTAAATAGAGTGGGAAATTTGTTAGGGAAGGGGGGATGAATTTAAATAAAAGACAGGCTTGACCAGACTTTGGGAAGGGATGGGTTATTTGTTAAGGGGACTTTAGAGGAAGTAAGGTAATTGTAGGGTGTGACTTGGGTTTTATAAGGTTGTAACTGGGAAGGGGAATCACATTCTGATGAGAATTTGCAAAGGCAAAGTTACACTCGTGATGACCCTTAGGTATTTTTGGAAGATCAGATAGGCTTCGGGTTAATGGTGGGTGATGGGTTTTCATCAGTGGCAGCTGATTTGTATATTTTATTTATTCATTTATTTATGTATGTATGCATGTATGTATGTATTTATTAATTTATTTTGTGGTGTTGGTGATTTGTGATGGTTTTGGGGAGATAGATGTGGGAGCAGTATGGCGGGGATGGTGATGGTTGTGTAATGCATGGTGTCGGTTGGTCTAGGTACTCGGCATGTTTTTTTTTTTTTGTGGCTGCTATGCTTTTGTCTATGTTGCCTTTTCCTGGTTGTAAGTTTTCTTGTTTGGAGGATTTAGTGGTGAGTGTGGTTTGGTTGGGTGTGAATTGAGTGGTTTATTGTTGGGAGTGGGATTGATGGCTGTATGCTTGTTGTTCAGAGCAGTCCCGCTCTTGGTGGTTGCTGTGAGAGGAATTGGAATGGCGGATGCATTTTCAGGGTGGTGTGGTATGATGTCCAGGTGGAGCTTTCTCTTTAAGAACCTGTTTGAGAAATGGAGAGAGAAAATTTTTGTTTTTTTTTGGTAAGTTGGTCTGTTCTTTGTGGAGCAGAGTCTTGGGGAGGACACCTGCATGTGTGGTGTGACATCACCAGCAGCCCAGGAATAACGGGAATTTTCTGGTGCATGTGCAGTAAGGTTTAATGGTTGGGGCTTGGTGCACATTGACCGGTGCTTCATATGCTTAGAGTACAGCCCAGGGTTTGATTATAAATTGAAATTGCCCTTTGGGGGTCCCTAAGCTAGTATTTTTGTGGTAGGCAGATGCAGAATGCAGAGTTTGGTTCCCTCAGTTTTTATTTTGTCATGGAGCTGATGGGAAGATTGCATTCTCTAAACAATAATATACAGTGAGTTTCTGTTTTGAATCTTTTAGAAATGTTTTGCAATTGCTGGATTGTCATAGAATGATTGTGGTATTTTGTGGGGTTGTAGCATATCACTGAGGTGATCGGAATATCAAGGTCATACAATAATGGCATGCCTTTGAGTTTCAGACTGTAATTTTCAATGGGGAGAAGCTCTGTAATCTTAGCTGCTTTTGAAGTTTATAAGAGAAATATTTAAAATATGTTTTATAAGAGTGCCAACTCTTTTTACTGTTGACTTCTCAATTATCCAAGTTTTAGTTGAAAGATGGGTTGTGTCCATTCTGCATAACTCTTCGTGGGCTTTGGCTAGTCACTGACATGGTTGGAAGGCTGATGTTACTAAATAAATGACATACAGTTGTGTTTCAGACTCCAGCAGCTGTCAAAGTTTATAAGAAGCAATATTTAAAAAGTGTCCCTTTATTTGACTTTGTCCATCTTTCTTGCACTGAGAGATCATGAGATATGGTCTACTGTATGGCCAATAGGTGGAGCAACAGGAGAGGCATAGTTAAAAAAGGGGGAATATATATCCTCAAGCAGCAATTGTGTGTCAGCAGTGGGGTTGGCAAGCAGTTTCTGGGTGGTTTGGGGTTGCAAATTGCAGAAGATATTATTATGGTTGATTATACTCACATGCTGGGTTCTGAGATGGCATGATCAGTTCAATGTTTTTCCCCCCATTCTGTGTGCAGTCCTAATGTGTAGTCTTTTGTTGTAGATGGAAAATATGCAAAATTTACAGCAGAGGTGGTTGGCCATTGTAGAGCAGGCAGAGGAACTGTTCCAGGAGGATCCTAATGTTGAGTCCATGATAGTAGATGATGCAGGTGAGTCTATTTGATAGTGATGACGTCCAATGCTAAGGACCAGGTTGGTGGCTCATGAGAAGGGGGCATATCAGTTGAGAGATGTGGATCAGTGGAGCCTCCAGTGTTGAGCTCAGGATGGAGTGACAGATAATAATATCTGTTGGGATGTCCCTATAGGTAGGGCAGGATTAGGGATTGTGGGGAATGATTATGAGATAGCAGTGGATGAATTCTATCAGGGGACAGTTGAAGCTGGAAGGTCAATGAAGGATAAGCATCAGTGCCACGAGCTGCGACACAGTGAAGCAATCCAGGGGGAGGAGAGTGTAGGGTTGTCTGTGGGGAGCTAGAGATCATCTGTGGGTTAGGTAGGATAATTTTCTGAAGTTGGGTTAGATTTTGGCCTATGGCTGGGTGATTGGTTAGCTATGCAGGCTTTGTGACAGGGGACGGGGCGGTTTTCATGACCCCTCACATTCCATCTTCAGTTAAGGAAAAAATTTGGAAGGGGGAGTACATTGATGTCTTTGAAATAATTGATGTGGAAGGGCTGCAGCAACTGGTGGAACTGGAGACAGTAAATAGCAATGACCTTTTGGCAGCTTTGGCAGCTTTGGGGAAGAGGAGGGTTGGTAAGCTGCAACCTAGGACATAGAACAATTGAGTGGTCAGTTTTGTTTACTACATAGCAGTGTGGTGGGAGAAGGATACTTCTTTGGCTTTGCCACTCTTGGCTTACTTTCTTATGATTTGGGAGGCTCAGCGTTTGTGGTCAGGGACTGCTTGGTTACGATATGACCAGAATTTTCAGAAACAAAAAGCAGTGGACCACTCTTTCCATTGGGATGTTAGGAATCCAGACATATAGCTAGCTACTATGATGGATAGCTTTGAGGGGTTAGTAGAGGGAGACGGTAGCTGGAGAAGGAAGGATTGTGTTGGGCTTTTAATGTGGGACATTGCATGTGGGTAGGGTGTAAGTTCTAGCATACTTGTACAAAGTGTGCAAGGAGCCATCTGGCTGTGCAAGGTGGTCAGCATGAGGTTAATTTGGTGACTCCAGGTTTGCCTTCGGCAGATGGGGGTGTTTTCCTATTTTCTTTTCAGGGGTTTCAGAATCTCCAAGGTAGGGGGAATTTTCAAGGGTTATAGGGAGGTGTGTCCTTTAGGGGGCAAAGGGACAGTCAGGGGTTCACATTCTCCCATTAATTTGAAAGTATTGCAGCACATGCTCCAACAATTTTCTGATTCTTTTCTTAAGGAGGAAATAGTTGAGGGCTTTTCTCATAGAGTTTCAATTAAATCAACAGTGTTGAGGCTTCAGGTACTCTGTAAGAATTTGCATTTTGTATGGGGGAAGGAGGATATATTTGAGGGTTTGGTAAGAGAAGGAATGACAGGTGGGTAAATTGTTGGGGCCTTTTGATAGCCCCCCATTTGAGAGTTTTAAGGTTTCACTGCTGAGTTTTGTTCCTAAGAAAGTGGCTGGTGAGTTCAGAATGAGTCACCATTTGTCGTACACAGAAGGGAGATCCATTAATGGCTTCATTCCAGCCAAAGATGCCAAGGTCAATTATGCATCTTTGGATGACACTGTAAAGTTTATTCAGGGGTTTAAGGATCCATGGTTAGTGAAGATGGACATTGAATCTGCAGTTTGCCTTTTTCTGGTATGGGAGGAGGAGTGGTCATTATTAGACATGGTAGTTGGTAACAAATTTTACTTTGATAAGGCTATGCCAGTGGGATGCTTGGTAGCCTGTCCTGCTTTCACAAAACATAGCATTGTGTTTCATTGAGTTTGGCAGCAGCAGGTGGATAAGCAGAGGGTGATGGCTTACTTGGATAATTTTATGAAAATAGGTGAAGGGTTTGAATGGGGCGTTTGAGGGTTTCTGGGTATGTGTGATGAGTTGGGGGTTCCATTAGCTAGGCAGAAGTTGGGGGGTCCAGCTAAGGCATTGGCTTTCTTGGGATTATTGGTGGGTGGATGCATAATGTGGCTTGTTTTGCTTCCCAGCTGATAAGATAGAGTGATTGAAGGAGAAGGTTGGGCACATGGTGTGCAAGGAAAAGGTATGGATTAGGGAGGTTATGGAGCTTTTAGGACCTCTGAATTTTGCTTGTTGGGCAGTTCAAACAGAGCATAATTTTTGTAGATCAGTGGCCTTTTTGTTAAAAGGAATGAAGGGCAAACATCATTGTGTCAGGATTAACAAGTTGGAGTGGGCTAATTTGGCTCATTGGTTGTCATTTTTGGAGTGGTTTAATGGTGTCTCTTTTTGGCAGATGGATCGGGTTGGTCAGGAGGAACTGCAGTTGTTTATAGATGCATCTGGTGGTATATGAATAGGTGTGTTTTTGGGTGGAATAGTTTGCAGCTCATTGGCTGGTGAATTAGAAGAATGAGTGGAAAATGGATGTTGCCTTCCTGAAGTTAATGCCAGTCTGAGTTGCATCGGTAGTTTGGCAAGAGTGATCGAGGGGAAAGAGGGTAATTTTTAATTCTGATAATATGGCAGTGGTGCGAGTTTTGCAAGCAAAGACTGTGAGATCTGAATTGTTGGTTTTACATAAGTTAGTTTGTCAGAGTTTATTAATAAATTTTTATGTTCACAGGTGTGCATGATGGTCTGTCTCAATTTCAGTTTTCCAGGTTCCAACAGTTGGTCCTGGAGGTGGAAGAGGTGCCAATGGTATTGCCAGATGAGGTATGGCATCTTGGGTTAATGTAACCAGGAGTCTGGTGCAGCAATCTTGGGTGGCATCTATCAGGAGAGCATATGGTAGGGCTCTATGTGAGTCTGATAAATTTATATTGCAGTTGCCAGAGGATGAAGGGGTTTGGTTGGAGGAACTGTTACTGCAATATTTGGCATGGGCTTACAGGCAAGTTAAGGCAGTGCAAGTGGTTAAGATGGACTTGAAAATGATTAGCATATTTTGCAGGTGGCTGGGTTGTATGATTTTGCAAAATTCTGGTTGGTGGGACACATGTTGAAAGGATGGGATAGAGTGGTTGGAGTGAATACAATTATGCACTGGCCACTATTGAGACAGATTGTGAAAGTTTTATTCAAAGGTTTAGCTTTAGTGGTGGGTGAGACAGTGGATTTTGTTTTATCAGATACTTGGTGTTTATGGATGTATTTTGGGGCATTTCAGATGTCAGAGCTGTTAGGGTCATTAGGTTGGAAAGATGTTATGTTTTTTCCAGGGTCGGTGCACATTCGGTTATGTAGGTCTAAAACAGATCAGTTAGGGAAGGGGATTTAGATAGTACTTAAGAAAGAGAGGAGTAAGGGGCTTTGTCTAGTGGGTTGGGCTGAGGAACTTATGTGGACTCATGAGGTGAGATCTCATAATTAGGTTTTTTGGTTGGGAGGTGGTAATATGGTAATGGGTAATCAGTTTGCACAGGTTATAAGAAGGGTGTTGCAATGTATGGGTTTTCCATGTAAAAGGTTTCATATTGGTAGGGCTTTGGATTTGGCAAGGGAAGGCAGATCCACTGAGGTCATCTGGAGAGTGAGGAGGTGGTCTTCTAATGCCTTTTTATCTTATATTAGGTAATGGATTCAATCGATAGCTAATATTTTTTTTTTGTCTTTCAGGAAAGGAGATTGTCATCTCAGGCCATTCATATGTCCATTGGGTGACAAAGAGGGCAGCATTTAAGACAGATGGAAAGTATCTGGGTTTGCATCGACTGGGGTGGGCAGTTAGTTGGCATGGGATTACGGTTCTTAGGTGGACTCGGTTTATGGATGAAATTGAAGTGATAGGGTTCCGGATGGGACTTTGGCAAATATTGGTGATAAATTTGGCTGGTAATGATTTGGAAATAATTCCTAAGAAGCAGTTGATGGATAAGATAAGGGGGGATTTATTTAGGTTGCAGACGTTATATCTAAGCATGTGTATTGTATGGTCAGAGATAGTTCTGAATCTGTGTTTGATGAATGCTGCTAGTTTTAAGGCTTTGGAGCATGCATGGAGGTTTATTAACTATAGGCTGGCATGGCAGCTGGGGGCATTGGATATGTATATGATAGACCATAGGGATTTTAATGACAGGGACCCAGTGTGGTTTAGATCTGAGTATCTGAATGAGTTTGGTTTAAATTTGTTTAGTATACAGTAAGTTTATTTTTAGAAGGTTTGGTGAAAGTTCTTTTGTAAGAGAGGGGAACAGCCTGTGGTCATGCTGGTTGGTGGAAAAGAGGGGCAGGCTTTTCCCTCTTCTGTTCCCCCTCTTGGTGTTGCATGTTGTTGCAATGAGTTTTGTGAATGAAAGCAAGCTGTAGGACACTGCTTGACTGACAAGAATAAGTGAGTGGAGATATGGACACTGCTTATTCAGACAGGGTGAGCAGATATGCTGCCCTGAGATATGTTCTATGGATTTTCATGTTCTTAGTTACAAGGTCATTACTATTACAATTAATATTTAAAATAACGTATTAAAGTTATGTGTGCAATTAATAAAGGTTATCAAAGGTCATTTGGTGTCATTGTGTATTATTGAAGGGGACCAGGACAAAAAGCAGACTGTCATTTTTTTAAAGGAGACATAGCATATAAACTTGCATTAAAAGAATGACAGTTATGTGTGAAATAGGTGTAACTTGTAAAGTGTAAGTATTACTCTAATTATTTGATATCATTTCAATAGTAAATTTTATATATGTAAAAATGTATATTTTTTATACTTTGTTTATAATATAGCATGTCTTTCCTAGGTGCTATTGCATGTCAAGTATACTATCAGTAGCACACTACTGGACCATTTTAAGAAACCAGAAGATAATTTCACATGCCTCTTTAGTGTCATTTGTTACCTCTTTTATTATATTTAATAGTACATTACTCAACTAAGATATCAAAAAGTGTGCCACCTAACAGCAATTCCATCATAATAATCATTGGCCAGCATTCAATAAACTCCATGTAGGAATACCATTATACCTACACAGAGTGCTGTGTCCATGTCCGCTCTCCCTCTCAGCAGTGAGCCTTGCATATTAATGAAGGTGCGCTACTGAGAAGGAAGCCGTGTATTCGTATACTGAATCAGTGCAGGGGCTATGTTATAATAGGGCTTGCATGTCTGTAACACGGCTCCTGCATTGTCAAACTGATGTATGGCACTTTAGAATAGAACACAGTGTCCATGGACACTGAAATGATGAATGGGAAGAGGATGCAATGCAAGGGGTAACACACCCCTTGCATTTTGAAAGTGCCATATGACACTTTACAATAAGTAAAAATAAAGAAAAGTGTCCTCAGACACTTAAAAGCTAATTGGCAAGAAAATGGTATGCAGGGTGTGTGTTACAGATACTATAAGACATTGTGAAATTGCTGTATGGCACTGTACAATACAGAAAAGTGTCCACAGACACATACCTATCAACCTCTTAGAGCAAGAAGTCTGGACAAAGCCATTATGAAAACTGGGACAAAAGCCCAAAAATAGGGATGGTTGTGAAATTCTGCCCTTACAAAATGAGAAAGCTGATAGAATGACAGGTTTTGCATTAATATGAAATTTCTGATGAGTGTGACATCCGAAACACAAATATCTGTCATTATTTTCTAACGCCATTCTTTAATGATTTCACAGTGATTTGCCAGACAAACACAATTTCATGACAAATGGACCAAACATTTGAGGACTGAGTCTGGCCAACATGCAAAAATCTGTACAGTTGAGAGGATTACACGAGGAATGTGAAGTGACATCATATAGGTGGTGTGTTACAGTATCTGTAACACACTCCATGCATTGTAAAAGTGCTGTACAGCACTAGAACAAGAAAGAAAGTGTCCACGAACACTTATTTAATAATGTGAAGTCTAATAGTATAATGCTAAATAAATGTTTATTTTTTTAATTTCGTTTTCCTTAAAGTTTAAAGATAGCTAACTGGGTTTGTGCAGGGTGGCACTTTGCTCAGCAGTGCTTAAACATAATGAAGAGCTATATAGAAATATATAGCTGAAATTTCCCCAGGTGAATTAGCTGAGTAGTTAGAGTCATGGCTTCACGTGCAGTAGGTGCATGGTGTGAATACTAAGACAGGCCATTCAGCTTTTACATGGGAAAACATTTGTATATATTTTTTTTATTTTATTTAATGATGTACTAATTAATATTTGTTAAGCAGGGTAGTATAGGTGGTTCAAAATCCCAGTGTCACTGGAGATATGAGGTGAAAACACCCATCTAAACACAAGTGTCTCATGCAGTACAGTCACACCCCAAGGTAATGTAATGAAAGCACATAGGGGGTGGTCTTGTAAAGTAAAATATATACACTTAATAATGTATCGATCTTTGAGTAATTAATATGCAATTCTGACTTTTTTTTAAATGAAAACTCTTGTTTGCCCTTAGCTCAGCTTTGCTAAGCACTACTAATCCAAGCTAAGGAATGCTTCAACAGTACCTGTCTGAGCAACAGCCAGTTTGAGCATTGCTATGACGTCCCATTCTAAGAAGTATTCAGCTCAGCTAAGCAGATTTGTGCACTGCTAAGCACTTCTCAGGTTTTGCCACTTTAAGCACTGCTCAACTAAGTTTAGCGGCTTTGCCCACTGCTGAGCTTTGCTTAGCATTTTTGAAAATGGTCCAATGATGGCAAAGGGTGGGAATGTGGCCTTACATAAACTGCACAGGTGAGAATACAGTCAAAACCTGTTAGAGTTTGATCCCTGTAGGAACTATGGCAGGTGTTGGTGAAGAAGGGCACAGTGCTGTAGCATCCTTGAGTCCAGTGTCATGGCTGGGCTTATTGTTAAGAACCATGATGACAGACTGCTGCAGGGCCAGTATCAGGGCTCACAATACAAATCTGAGGCTTGGGACAGCCTGGCACATGAGATCAACAATGCCACTGGCATCCTATGCACTGGTTAGCAGGTCAGCCAGCATTATGACTACCTGAAATGGAGGAAAGGAGCTCGCTTAGCCCAATGGATCCAAGATGCTTGGGACCAGCATGCCCCAGAAATTTCTAAGTTTTTGATGTATTGCTTTATCAAATTGTATTATGAATGTCTGATAGACAGGTATGCATTATGGTGTGTTTTACTCCCACAGCTGCAGAGAAGAGGGTCATAAAATCGAGGCTCATGCTGGAAGACTGGTGAGGTTGTGCTGACAATGTGGTGAGTACTGATATAACTTGCAATATATATATAGTCCAATAAATAAGAAAGTGTATTTGTCAACTGCTATTAAGTATACAGTGTACTTAATAAAGTGTTGTTAGACCAACATTGGTATAAGTGACTAATGCCAGGTACTGTGTAATACAGATGAAGGTAGCAAACAAGCTACTAATGTTAAAAGTAAGCCAATACTGCAGTAATAGTGTGTAGGAATTAATCTGTCAATAAAGTATACTGTTGCCTGCTACTCTGAAAGTAATAACTAACATACATTCATCATCTGCAGGATATGCAGTACAACTGAATTTACATGTGTGAATTTAATAAAGCATTTTGTCATGTCACCCTAAATAAAGATTATTCCCACAAACTGTTGTGTTTAGTCTGGTCTGTTGTTGAAGAAATACAAGTCTACAGGTGCTACGCTGCAAGTATGGCTATGAGAGCATGAATCCAATGCGGTGTGTCTGCTAGGCAGTTGCTATGCCAAACTGTAGATGTGGAGCTGTAAGACAAGATACAAGAACAATTGATATATGTTCTACACTAAGATTTGAACCCTGAATAGTAATGAGTAATGTATTATGCTGTGTTCCTTGC
Source organism: Protopterus annectens (assembly GCF_019279795.1). Classification (NCBI taxonomy): domain Eukaryota; kingdom Metazoa; phylum Chordata; order Ceratodontiformes; family Protopteridae; genus Protopterus; species Protopterus annectens. The sequence continues at coordinate 511,129,984 of NC_056737.1, read as the reverse complement.
AACATTGTCTTGTGTTAACCTTTGCATTTCAGCTACAGGTATTCCTGAATGTAGATATGCTGATGCAGGCAAGTATGAGACTGCAATAGGGGAAGACTGCAAATATAGGATGTGCAAATGTATATGGGTTGGGCATGCAACCCAGCACCCTCCCATGGTCTGTATAGATTACACATATTCACATCCACTAGGGATTAAATGTGCACACCTGCATTCAAAGTATCATTACACAGTTCACTAACTACCTATCATGCATGAATCTCGGACATGTATGTTCAACTGTCACTACAGTCTTCTGTGATACTCCACTTATATTACACGGTTAGACTATGTAACCAAGTTTGTTTTAGGCAAAAATCTGTCAAGCAGGGCCCCAGTAGCTCAGTGTGATAAGAAAGTGATATATGTTATTAAGTTTTGCACACACAGACCACAGTTTGAATATAGTGACTGGTACAAAGATGTGTTTCTAGTTACACACAAGTAATCGTGAGAATTTGTAGAAACAGTCAGGTAGTGCTAACAGATATTTTCTCTGCAGGGCTCACAGGGAAGAAATGTTTGTATTAGCTGTATGAAGGGTATAGTAATAAACTGTGTACAAATGTTCCAGTGCCCAACTACATGCCTGCAAAAGACAGCAGGATAGTTACATACACCATGCACTCTTCCCAGTACATGTTGCTCAAGTGTCACACTGTCATGGCTAGTAATCATTGTTGCCAATAACCCTGCATACATTTATAAATGCAGTACAAGTATGCCATTAGTACACTCACACAACATCAGTGGAGGGTACACCTTGTTAGTCATATATGTAACCTTGACATGTACAAGTTCCCTATACTCATGTACCTAGAATGGTTGCAGCTTGCCCCATAGCATTCCAGGTTGACAGATTAGCAGGTATGTATGCGCTACAGTAGCTATAGGCCTCAGGTAGATGTAAACTGAGGGCAGATCTGTAGAGTATTGAGCAGTACTGTTGTGAAAAATATAAGCCTATACAGTTGGTAATGGACTTTTTTTTTTCTTTACCCCCACCCCTTATCTGCATCAATAATTATTATTCATATACTACAGGTATGTTGTTCTCAAAACCTAATGTTGGGACTTGAGTACTATATATTAGTTGGTTGCATACTAACATGCCTTGTTCAAATTGCATTGTTGGTGGCCTGTTGCTGTAAATTTAACTGACATGCTGTTACAGTACTGACTGTTATTCCATTTATGCATGTGTTGTGTTTGCTATGCAATTTTTCAAATTCTATCATTCTGGGTTCACTGTAACACCCATGCATGCTGTTATTAATAATGTTGAAATGTTTTGTTCATGATTAACCAATACATTTTGAAAAACCTCAACATCATAGCAAGTTTGGGTAGGCAGATCCTGGTGGCTCCGCCTGTCCTGCCTCATCTGGCTGTGGCACTGGGTCCCAGCATATCTGGAACCCAACATGGTGCTGCCTCCTCCACTGGTACTGCACCACCCTTGGGTGGAACCCCCTCAGGGGATGGAGCTCACCCCCCCGGGCATGGAGAGGTCCCCTGTCACCCAACAACAGTTTCCACGGTTGGTGGTCAGGGTCATCCTGCATGACTCAGATGTTTGCCTGAGTCAGATCAAGGGCAGACTGGTGCATCTCGAGGGGCAGGCTGTCCCCATTGTTCAGCCCCCAGGACAGCCACCTTCTGGGCCATGAAGGGGCAGTGGTGACTTTGCATGGGTGGGGATCTCAGTCCCACTGTTTTCATCTGGGAGCACGTGGCCCTCTGATTCCCAACCACCCTCCCTGTCCAAGGTGTTTACCCCCCTCATTTGTCATCCACCACCCCTGTCTGCTGTAATGTCTGTTTGCAAAAGCAACCTCTCCTACCCAACTTACCTCCCCAGACTTAACTACAACCCTTCCCCAACATCCCACTCTCACCTTAAAAAAAGGGGGGGGGCATCTGTCCCCACAAAAAAAATCTCGTCCCATACATACCTCTCCATTTTGCCCCACATACACTGCCATGAATCAATCATCCCATCAAATACTCAACAAACTTATGTCAACCACACCCCTCCCTGTGGGGTGTGAGGCTCCAAATTCCAAATTGTCCACATCATTCACAGCTGTTGCTGCCCAAGAAATGGAGAGATATAGTTCTTTCCAACACCCATCCTGCACATCCCTACCTGCCTTTCAAAATGTTTCCCCCTGCTTACCCCCATTTCATCACTTTCCTATCACCCCTTTTTTCTTTTCTTTTTTTTTTTGGAAATAGTGCGGTTTTAAGCAGGAGTAAGCACTGCTAAGCAAAGCTCAGGGAAGCTAAGTGTCTCTTGGCACCGCTTAGCAGTGTGCAAAACTGCACAAACCAGCTTAAAACTGCTTAAAACTGCTTTAATCACCCTATCTCATTCAGCCACTGTTCTGCCCAGCAACAAAATAAACAGCCCTGCTAGGTCTCAAACCCAGGACGCTGTGCATTGGAGTTACAACAACACACCACTACACCAAATGAGCTCTGGGAATTGCTAATACTTCTGTAAATATATCATGCATTACGGTCATTTAACACTAGTTGAAAAAAGTCATCTTTGTCAAGTCTCAAACCCAGGACCCAGGCCACTACAGTCAGAGCAATGTACCACTACACCAAATGAGCTATAAAAATGAGCAATATTTTTGTAAATATATAATGCATTACAGTCATTTAACATTCGGGAAAAAAATACATTACTGTTAAGTCTCAAACCCAAGACACTGTTCATTAGAGTCAGAGCAATGCACCACTAAGCAGAATCAGTGCTGTTGTGTTAGTACTGCTTTTGTATATATATATATATATATATATATATATATATATATATATATATATATATATATATATATATATATATATATATATATATATATATATATATATCATGCAGTGCAGTCATGTAACAGTAGGGAAAAAAGACACTATAACAGGTATGTCATACAATTAAGCATGTAATGGAATGCAGATGGGTGGGTGCAGTCATGGGAAATACGAATTTAAAGAGTAGGTCTCAACAGGACTTCTTGGACTGACATGTTGCTGTTAGTCTTCTTTCCAGTACCTACGGCCATCCATGATGGCTCTGATTGCAGTGACATAGATCACAGCTCTGGCCCCTGAGTCACCCCAGCAATGGTCACCTCTCATATGAGTACTACTGTATTGTCTGTTGTACAATACTGACTGTGACACTGCCAGCCCAGCTACCTGGGATGTTATAAATATTTATATGTCATTTGTTAATATTGCTGTGATACATATGCTTGTCTTACAAATGGAGACCTATATATGTTATGTGGATATTAAACAACTGGTGCAGAAGTGTGTACTAAACTGTATGTTATGTACTGCATTCATACCTCTCAACTGTCCAGAGTTTTGCAGACTGATCACTTGTTTGCCTCATATTTGTAGTCATTTTCTCCTACATTTGTGTTTTGTCTGGAAGATCACTGAGAAATCATTAAAGACTGAAGTCATAAAATAATAGCACACATTTGAATGTCAGGTGTCACTTCCTTCAGAGTATTCCTGCAAATGCAAAATCTGGTATTCTATCAACTGTCTAAGTGTGTAAGAGCAATATTTATAAAGTGTCACTATTTCTGGGCCTTTGCCCCCTCTTTATTTGTGTCTTTGTTCAGATGTCTTGCTCTAAGAGGTTGAGAGGTATGACTGAGCTTCAAGAGTGTAAACAAAGGGTGCCATCCTGCCAAAGAGCAGAAATGTATATCAAGTATTACCTGTGCAAATGTATGTATTAATAGTAGAAGCTGGAAGCCTCAAACATACAGATATACATTGCAAAACTTCAAGTAAATAAGCTGAACTTGTTTTACGAATATGTTATCTCATTTTCAGTGCAGCAAGCAGACATAAATGTCTACAGCTACAGTTGTTTTGTATTGTCTTAAAACAAATAATTACTAGGTTGAAAATGAAAAATATTTAACTGTGTTATGACTTCCAGTTCTACACAAACATCAGATAGATATGTACGTCTGATGCATAGAAGTATGTTAGTTGCTGTTAGCCTGTGAAATGAAGGCAGGTGACAAACACTGATGTAATCTGAGATAACCCAGCATTAATGTGGATTATTACTTCAGACCTGTCTCAAAGAAAGACCTTTGCATGTTATATGTGTCTCTATATCTGACAACATCCACTCATCTGCATTTGCCATGTTAATAGTTTAGAACTAGGCAAATGTAAAATCATTTACATATAGATGGGAATATAGTATATCTGTCTGATGTTTGTGTGGTCTGCACTGCTCTGAGTATCACTCATCTCTGCATGTAATTTTGATTTGAAGCTCCTTATTTAAGCCTTTATAAATTCTATTTTGTATCTTATTTTAGTATCACATCTGTTTTGTTTTAAGTATTCGGTTCTGTTGGAGTTTTAAGAGTTCTTGGCGAAGGTCAGTTAAAAAAGTTACCAAAGAATTCCTTTGCAACATGTGAATAGCATCAGTTAATTAGTGCAAGGAGTTGAGAGACAGCATTGCTCTTTTATTTAGAAATATCTGTAGTTAGCTGAAGTGTTTGTTTAGTCTGCATTACTCTGAGTATCAGTCATCTCTGCATTTAATGTTGATTTGAAGCTCTTTAGTTAAGCTTTGATCTATTCTATTTTGTATCTTATTCTAGTATAACATTTGTTTTGTTTTAAGTTTTCTGTTCTGTTGGAGTTTTAAGAGTTCCCCCTTGTTGTGTTCTTATATTTGTTGGCTTTTGAGTTGCCTGCCCATACTATAAGTGTCATTTTGGACATAAGTAGCTTATCCTACTAAGTAGACAGAGATCATTTAGGAGGGCTTACCCTCCTTAGTTTCTCAACCTGAAATTATCGTGTTTCATCCCTTCCCCACTAAACCTAAAAACAAAAAACATTTTACTGTATTTGTGTTACTTCTTACTTTACTTTAATTTGCTTTTGCTGCCTGTTAAAATGACTCAATTGCACTTATTCTGCTGCATTTATTACTGCTTGTTAGTAGCCTAACTTAATTGTAACTGTTATTCTAAGCCTTTTGGTTTAAGCACATGGACTTCAGACCAGTTGTTTTATATTAAGAAGGTTTGTGGTCTGCACTTTTGTGGCAGGAGAGGTAGCTTGCACCCTTCTAAGTTGGGAGTTGCTGGCTGAAGGCTTAGTGTCTGTTATTCTAATATTGTCTTGGTTGTGGTTTAAGCACTTGGGCTTCAGGACAGTTATTTTACATTAAGAAGGTTTGTGGTCTGCACTGTTGTGGAAGGAGAGGGTAGATTATGCCCTTCTGAGCTAGAAGTTGCTGATTAAAGTCTTATTGTGACTGCTTATTTGTACTGTTCCTTACTGACATTGGTATGCCTTGTTTGCTGTAGCATAGAATAGATTGTGACCTGCTGAATCTAGCTTTGTTTGTATAACTTGAGCAGTAATCCAGGCCATATATTTTGCAGAGGGTTCCCCTGCACCCTAGTGGCAAGAGTGTGCAGTTAGAAGTTGTGTGAATGATGACTGCTGGAACAGGGCTCAGTTTTGAGCTTTAGTATTGGGTAGTTGGTTAATCTGTTTAAATCAGTTTGCTCTTGTTTGCTAGTGTTATCATTAAGTGTGTATCTGTTCACCTGTGTTAAATTGACATAAACAGAGTTTAAATATCTTTAGCATAGTCTGGTTAGAGGTTCTGGTGCTTTCACATCTGTTTGTGTGATTCCTGTGTTTCCTGCTATGGCATCTTGTGTTGGCTAGGGCCTGCCTGCACTTACTAGGCGTAAGTGAACTGGTTGGCACTGGTCTGGCATAGGGTGTTAAGCTAAGAGCTCAGGGACAAGGTTTGATTGGTCAGTCCCTATTTTACCTTCATTTTCATGGTATTTAAATCCAGCATGTGCATGGGTTTATGCTTGTTTGCTGTTTTAACCCTTTGTGAGGTATCTCAGTTGCATTCTTCCCTTACCAGCACTACTGTGTGATTGAGGTCCTCACCTGCAGCTACTGTATTGTTTTTATCCAGCCATACTCACGCCTATAGGTTCTATCCTCAGATACTACCCACTCTACTATCCCTGACCTTTCTTCCACAGATTCTGATAACCATGGATGGACAATTTCTGATGCTTTCTCCTGCTAGTCTGGTTGATATGGGCATCCTGAGACAGTGTAGCAACTGCCTTATGTACACAGATAACCCTCTACTACTACCACATAGGAACACAATATGTGAGTGATGCAATTACATTAAGAATGTAGAATCCATGCTGTCTCAGTCACAGGCCAGTACATGATTGACAGACCACAATGCTTTGCCAGAGATGGACTTCATCTGTCTACCTTGGCCTTTAGGTTTCTGGCATAGACACATGCCTTTTTTTAGTCAAAGTCATGAGCACAAAGTTACCAGCATGAAAGCTTATTATAAATGAAATTTAAAGGTCATGCTGCTAAATGCTAGGAGTCTTAGCATGAAACTGCAGTCATTGCAAGCATTCCTTGCCCTGGAGGATGCTGACATTTGTGCAGTCACTGAAACCTGGTTCAAAGCTGTGGAGAGCACCCTAACCTTGCCAGGTCACTCATCTTACCATACTTTCAGACCTCAAATGGAGGGCTACAAAGACAAAGAATGTGGAGTTTCAATATTTATCATAGACATACACACCTCCAGGCAGGTCAAATGGTATGACCTACAGGAGACACTCCAAGTGCAGTTTACTGTTGTCAAAATACCTGTTCAAATCATAGCTGGCAACAGACCTCCAATCCTGACTCAGGACACCCACTCCACCTATCTGGACTTACTTGCATCCATCAAGATTCAACCCTCTACCCTGATCATGCGTGACTTTAACTACTCAACCACAGAGTGCAAGACCTATTCTACCCAAACATGAATGCACAGAGATTCCTTGGCTTTGTCAATGCCAATGCATTGGATCAGCTGGTCAACACCCCTATAACAGGTGGAAATATTCTGTACCTGGTCCTAACCAACATGAGTAGCCACTGTAGCACTCCTGCAGTGTCATCCTCCTTGGTAAGTTCTGACAATAAAGCGATCACTTTTAAAGTCACCATCTCCCCTGCCCCCCCCCCATGAGAGTCAAATGACAACACTTTTCCAAAGCTGGCTACAATCGCCTCAGAGCAGGTATAAGTGGCTTCACAGGGACCGTCCCTTCAGTTGGAACTAGCAGTAATGTCCAAGCCTACACCAAAAAACTATATGAAAACCTACATAGCTGTATGGATTCAGCAGTATCTGACAGGACCAAATCATCTCCCTCAAGGAAGACTAAACCTGTCTGGTGGACATCAGCAATAAACATCTATATAAAAGAAGGAAATATTTGCTGTCCAAGGCCATGAAGGAGCAGGTGCCAAGTTGGAAGCAATCTCTCCTTTGTCTGAACAAGCAAATAAGGTCATTGGTGAATTACTCTAAGGCTAACATTTAGTCCAAATTGGCCACATCCCACAAGGACAATCACAAGGCCTTCTTCACATATGCCTGCAGTCTCAGAGGCAACACCCAATTCTACTCTGAACTCGTGGTCAATAATGCCACATACACATACATCATAGATATAGCCAACCTGCTAACAGACAGGTTCAGTGAAAACCTCACCCCCCCCCCTGTCTCCCCATCAGTAAACCAGGACATCCCCAGCACCTGCCCTCCTCCCCTCATCATCATGGAGCAGGTCCTTAATGCCCTCTCAAAGGCAAAAAATAAAGTCTCCAAGGGACCTGATAACATCCCTTGCTGTATCCTACATGAACTCAGGCATGAGCTCTCAGCTCCATTAACACCCTATTCAACCAAAGCCTGAGCACCGGCTTCATCTCAGTTGAATGGAGCACAGCCACTGTAATCTCTCTACACAAAGGTGGAGTGTCCACTGACCCAGGCAATTATAGGCCCATCAGCCTAACTAGCCTGATCTGCAAGGCCATGGAATGCATTATCATGGACCTTATAAACAGGGACAGTGGCAACCTCCAAATGCTTGCCCCCACACAGTTTGGTATTGCCAAAGGGAGATCATGCCTTAAACTTGGTGGATTTCTTCAAAGCAGTCAACAAAGCCATGGACAAGGGGACGATGGTGCACACTGCCTACTTGACCTGGCGAAAGACTTTGAAACTATTCCCCATTCGGCCATAATACATAAACCTCCCCAGCTAGGCATCAACCTATATGTTACCAGATAGGTAGCTAACTGGCTAACTGATAGAACCCACTCAGTCAAAGTAGGGGAAGCAACCACTAGTAGTGGACCTGTAAAGAGTGGTGTACCCCAAGGATCGGACTTGGGGCCTCTACTGTTTAAGATATACTTTTCTGAGGTGTAAGCCAAAACCAGTGGTCTGTGGCTGGCCTAGTTTGCAGATGACTGCAAGCTGCCTGCTGTCTGAAATTCTCCTAGTGATGTGAACATCCTAAACTAATGACTGGTGCCAGAAACATTGCCTCAAACTGAATGCCAAGAAATGCATCATTATGCTCTTTGGGGTAAATGTCATCCACACTAATTATGACAGTAATAACAATGTGCTAAACATGCAATCAGTCATGAGGGACTTGGGGACCCAGGCTGATAGCAACCTGACAGTTGACCACTGCATTGCCTCTGTTGTACAGAGGGCTTTCTACCTGGCCCACCTCATGAATAAGGGTATGTCATCCAGGAACCAGGAAGTCATAACATCCTTGTACTCCTCCTTTATCAGACCCATTATTGAGTACAATGTCTCCTTCGGCATGTACCTTGCCAAGCACATGCAGCAGTTGCAGAGACCACAGGTTCCTGACCAGGAAATTCCAGGGTCTCAAACCCCTGTCCTATACAGAGAGGCTAAAAGCCCTGTCCCTCTACTCAGTCTCATACAGACTGATCATAGGTGAATTGTGTCTGGCATATAAGGCCATTTCTGACCTAGCCTTGATGGAGTTGCTGCATATCCATAAGACAAACTCTACTAATGCAACCCACATGCAAGGCCTTAACCTGGTCTGTGACATGAACAGTACTTGTTGGCAGGATAGATTTGCATCCAAAGGACTCCACCATCTGTGGAATAGACTCCCTCTCCATGTCAAGCAGAGTACCTCTCTAGTCCTCTTTAAGAGGAACCTGGACGACTACATGGGAAACAGAAAATACACCCCTGGGATCCCACCTCTGCCCCACCTGGACAGTAGAAACAGGTGCTGACTTTGAAGGAACATGTGCAAAAATCTTGGCTATGCTTATAAGGGCCTCTGGACCAATAGCCTTGTATCATCCCATGAACCTATGAACCTATTATTTTAGATGTTTGCTGTATTTATGTCACACTGTCTTGCAATGTTGTCTTAAATTATTCCCTGTTAGTCTGAACTGTGTAGTTACTGTATTGACTGAGTATTGTCTTGTTCCTTTATTAGTTATTATTAAATATAGTTAAACCTTGTCATTGTGTCTGGTCTGTATAGAACTAAGTAAGCTCTTAGAGTACTTGAATATGTATTTGGTGACACTGTATATCCCACTCCAATAGCCTTGATCTTGGTCACACTTACCATTTTGCTAATAGGCACATCACACAGTAGGATTTGTCACCCTTTGGTGAGGGCCTTACAGTAGTGGGTAAAGAGCTGCATTGTGGCAGTCAAAACTACCTTAAAGTCTTGGCAGAAGGGCCCATAGCTAGTAAACCTGTGCCAGCCTTTCCCAGGAGTGTGTGTGTGTGTGTGTGTGTGTGTGTGTGTGTGTGTGTGTGTGTGTGTGTGTGTGTGTGTGTGTCTGTGTGTGATTCATAAATCAAATCTCAAAGTGTGTGTGTCAGCTACTTGGGCAGGGACCTGAAGCACGGATTGGACAGAGAGGGTGATGGATGTTTTGGCATGACTGCTCTGCTGAGAAGTTAACCATGCCAGTGGGGAATCTTATTGGGGATCTGGAGAGAGAGAGAGAAAAAATAGCCCCAGACTATGATCTCTGTGTGCTATGAAGGGTAATTGTACTTTACTATGCATTTACTTGTCATCCTCCCATTGTGTACATCCCTCACTGCTGGTAGTGTTGAGGATTGAGGCTCCCTGATGACTGGGCCAGTGCAGGGGTGTCACACTGACAGTACGTACTGGTGGATACAGCTGGCATTTCACATCATGTACCATCATTGAGCCACTCTCAGTCTGCCAGTGTCATACAGGATTATTTAACAGATTGTCCATATCTCCCTGACCATTCCTAACATACTCTGGTTAGGTGAGTGTTTACTCTGCACCTGTATCTGATTGACCAACACCTATGGCTAACATATCTAATGAGCCCCTGCAGCAGGACAGCATTTTATAGGTACTAGTAGTGGGTGGATGCTGGCACTGGTTCAACAGCAGTGCATACATACTGCGCAAACAGTGTAAGGGAATGGATACAGTACCAGATATTCAGGTACCATTACAGTGTCTCCAGTGATCTGGCATTTCACAAACACATTTCCCAAACTATGCAGACAACCATCATGTATTGTCCAACTGGTGTCCGGAAATACATATTTGTCTAGCAGGGGGGGGGGGCTCTACATCTATCAGGCACATGTACACATTCTTCAAACATCTGGGTACTGCAGATGTCAGACACCTATGAGGAGGTCACCCTACAACACATATGCACTGTTCTCAGTTATTGTGTAGCTCAGATGTTCCAGGAATGTCCACATGCACCTGTAGGAACAATCACCTATTTGTGGGATGTAGGCTGGATGACATGGTACTGTAATGCTGCCCATAGGGGATACCCAGCAGTTGATGGCAGTGATGTGTGTGGGCACAAAACAACCAGTCTGTGACAGCAGTCAGGCCATTTATGGTATTCCTGGTACCATACAAGGTTACTAGGCTATGGGCCCTGAGCAGCCATATGCCCAGGCCACATGTTAGCCCATGTGTATGTAAGGCAGCAGCTGATATCCCCATCCAACAGGGACCCAGGTGGTATCCCAAGGGTGTATGTGCTGTTAACCATCCAGTTGACCAGGTTATGCCTACAAAGGTGTAGGTAGCTACCATGCCTGATATGGACAGAGTGCCCATTCCACCACAGGGTAATTGTGTGGGATCCAAGCCACCAACAAGGCCAGTCCAGGTCACTCACCAGTTGGAGTTTGTGTGTGTGTGTGTGTGTGTGTGTGTGTGTGTGTGTGTGTGTGTGTGTGTGTGTGTGTGTGTGTGTTTTAAGAGATTGGACCATGACTTGCAGTTGTGCAGCAGACTCAGCAATGTGGAGTCTGTGATTGCCTGGCATGCCAGAGTGAGGTCACTCCTGAGGAGAATGTATGACACCGGGTAGAGGGTTGGCCTTATAGCCTATAGGTGTATGTTAGATGTTTGATGACCTGGTATTCCCTGGTGGCAAACCTCTGTGATGTCCCCAGCTGCTGCATGTGCTAGTTGATGTGAATTATGAATGGGGGATTATCACGTCCTCATTGGGGAGAACATGAAACATCAGGATCAGGAGGGCAGTCTATGCTGTATTGCCAGTATGGTGACAATACCCACACACATACTGTGCTGATGGATAGCAGGGTATGATGTGGGTATTAGTGTTTGATGGTGCTAGCAAAAGTGGATGTGCAGGATCTGTAAATAATGGTGGTCAATGTATGCAGTCCTGTGATGTGTTCCCCTGTTCATGTCTTTCATGTGGGATGTACAGCAGAAGGCAACTGGCATTCTGAGAAGCCAAGACTGCAGCTATCATTGATGCACTCCGACTCCATCATAGGGTACTGTTGGGGAGGAGCCGGTAAAACCTGCAGGAATGCACTGCCCTGTGGGTAGAAGTGGTAGCAACTGTGAACAATCTGGGCCAATGTGACTGTACCTACTCACAAGTCTGACACAGTGCTACTGACCTCATCCACAAAGCATGGCAAAGGGCTGCAGCTGTGGCCAGGAATTGTGCTTGCACAGGTAGAGGGCCTGCTACGCAAGCACCACTGACAGCCACAAAGTTCCTCACCAGCTTTGGTGCAGCCACCGCATCCCAGGAAAGAATCACCACATATGTCATGGAGGTGGGTGGCACAGTGTCAACAGCTGAGGAGTGTCTGGGTAAGGCCCCAGTGGACATCACTTCAATACTGTAACATTCATAGTGGCAGCCTTTGCATATCTGGATGCATATGTCAGGTCAAACTGCATATATGGGTGGGGTTTTGTAATGCACACAAGTTCACAGCTATTGTGAATGTCAGCAAATTGGGTAGTATCACAGCTTGTAGTGTACATGTTCAGAAATGCACATATTGTCCTGTACCAATGCCACATATGTGTGTGCTGACAATGCCTCTACCCCACAACTACACAGGTCCCTCAGGTGTGGCTGAGAAACAGCTGTCTGAAGCCAGTGAGTGTGGAACTGTATTGTTATAGCTCAACAATACCCTAGACATGTTAAGGGGAGACAGATTTCCATGCACACAACTGTTACACTTAGCCATATTGCAATATGTGCATGTTCACTTGTGGTGGGGTTAAATGTGGTGCATCACATTGGTCATCATAGGAGCCTATTCAAAGGTGCTGTAACATATTGGCACTTATGTTTGTATAGGTGTAGCCACTGTGCTATACAGGGGTACATTAGTATTGTGTACACGGATGCACTGTGTGTTAGGTGAAGGTGCATCACATACTCCCGCTCCTCACATATCTCACAGGTGTATACTGGTAGCAACATTAACTGGACATACCTGCACAGCAATGTTGTTGAGGGCCTGTGCACAGTGTGTCTGTTGTGGTCTAATTCTGTGTCATGCATGTCATCATTCAGAAAGTATGGTCTGCTTAATGCCTTTGTGCCACTTCACCTGTATGTGTGTGTGTGTGTGTGTGTGTGTGTGTGTGTGTGTGTGTGTGTGTGTGTGTGTGTGTGTGTGTATATCAGAAAACATTATACTGCAGGTAGTAATTTACATTTGTTGTCTTTCCCTCACAGGTGAACATGGGGGTTGGTGTCTCTCCCTCTCAGAACTTGATGTCAGTTTCTCATTGGACACTGATTATGATGGTCATAGTGATGCACAGGTGGGGTTGTTGGGGGCAGAATCAGTACTATTGGTTGACATCCCACTTCCAGGCACAATGTCCCTGCACACAGTCAGTATGGCACATATACCCAGTTTCCAGCAGCACAGATATTGGACAGTTGGAGGGTGGTAGCATTGCACAGGCTAGTGCAGCAACTATGGCATCTGTGACTGTTGACAGTAGCCATAGCCAGAGAGCTGGCAAGGTCCCACACTGGTGGCAATGTTGACAGGTGTGCTCGATCGAGGACTGCTGCCCATCCAGCCCCTGTCAGAGTTGTCACAACAAGTGTCACCCGATACATATTTTGGTCTGTCATGGAGGCACAGGCACATTCCTAATGGTACACCAGACAGATGCTTAGGGTCATGGACGCAACACTTCCTGCCATGAGTGATGACTCCACAGCACTGGTGATGCAATTCATCATTTTTCCAATGTTGTGGATAGACAGTGGAGTGAGACATTGTCAGTGCTCAACTGTGCAATGTCTGTGCTTGAGCATGTGGTGGGAGTAGGGCATCAGATACATGGCCATAGGTCAGCACCAACATCAGCTCAGAGGGCACATGGCCATGTACATTCAAACTCCCATAGCGGCATTACCACCAGCACTACTGAAGGGAGGGTGCTGTCCACACCACAATGTAGCAGGCCATGGGCACGTGGTCCTGGTGGTTCCATGAGGGACATGGATCCAGCAGACACCAGTCACTATCAGGGACCAGTACCGCATCTGGCCTTGGGCCTGGTGGTGCCAGTGACACTCCTGGCAGAACCAGTTCACGTGTCCATGGCCGGAGATGATGAACTGCACACCCTGCCATGTACAGTCCATGTCTGTCCAACATACCCCTGTTTAAAGCTAGCACATGGCTTGACTGTGCATACACACACTCACACATCACTATCACATGCAGGTCATGACCAGACACACACAGCTCTTTTCCACTGCCCAGTTGAACACTACCCCTCCAGACATACACACACACACACACACACACACACACACACACACACACACACACACACACACACACACACACACACACACAATGTCAACTGTATGACCTAGCCTAGGCCTTTGGCAACCCCACACCACATCCTGTGCATGTGATGATGCCTGTGCCACATCCCTGTTATCTATACCATTGATGCAGGAACATACTGATATGGGTCTGATGCACAGGGTGAATATAGTACAGTGTAGTAATGTTATGCTTTGTAAGGTGCTGTCTGCTGGCAATTGTCATGGGTACACATTGAAGTGTATGTACCTCTCTGCCATGATGCATTATTGCTGTTAGTACTGCTGACTGACTGTTGTCTCACATACCTTATTCTGTTTCTGTTCCAGATGTCTGTGTGTGTACAGCCTTTAGAGCTGCTAACATTAATGAAGATAAGTATGGCAGAGTAGAAACATAGTGACCTTTGCATTGGCAAGGTACGGCTATATATGTGCATGTTTACCTAGGTGCATATGCGTGCAACAGTGTGTAAGGGACAATGGGGGCAGACAGGGTAACCTTGCATGCATACCCCTTGACACAGCCAGCTAGTTTTCATACATGTCACCTGGGTATTCAGTAGGACCACAGGTTCATAGATACAGAGGAGGTTACTACAGTACTGACCCTGGGTTCTTCACAAGCCTAGCCATTACTTCATCCCCAACAGGATCATCAATCAGCACTGGTTGAACCCCAGGGACAGATGTATTTTTTCCCCATCCACTCAACCTTGATGCATTTGATGAGAGTATGCATGGTACTGTGTTTGACATGTTTGGGGAGTGTTGTCCTGACACAGAGTAGCCTTTGGTAGCCAAACCTGACTCTCCAGCAAGTGTTTTAGCTATCTCATATACAAGTCAGGCCTCTCGTACTGGTAATGCACACAGAGTTATAGTCTCATACGTGAGGCATCTGTTGAAGGGCTGAGCACCAACATTGCCATTTTGGCATGCCACAAACACCTGTAGACAACCTGACCTGTAACCAGTGAGTCAGTACTGATTACAGGCTGCCTGCATGGAACAGATGCTGTGGGCCATGGTTGACCTTTGTGGATGTTAACACAGCATTTACAGTTTATGCAAATGTCTGCATAGGTGCATAGCAGACTGACCATGATGCTAATGTATTGTTGTACTGACTGAGGACTATTCATAGATAATGTCCACCTTTTGTCTGGATAAGGCCCTTTTACCTATGTGGTGAACCACATAGAGTCTTCTTCAGTCATGTCAGGAACCTCTGTGGCAAAGGCTAGGCTTGTTCTGAATCAGTCCTTAACAGTATGACATACACTGATCCTGTTGACTTAGCCAATCTGCTAGCAGATAGGTTCAGTGCAAACTTCACCCCCTGTCCCCCACAAAGGCCCTTCTAACATCCCCATACTTGTCCCGCACCTCACATCTCCATAGATTAAGTGTTACAGGCCCTGTCCATGGCAAAAACACAGCTTCCATGGGACCTGATAGTATCCCAGGATGTATTCTGCACCATCTCCAGCAAGAAATGGCTTTGTCATAGAGCAGCCTATTCAACCACAGCCTAAGTACTGGCTTAATTCCAGCAGAGTGGGGAACCACCATTGTCATCCCCTTGCACAAAAGTGGTGCAACTACTGACCCTGGAAACTGCCACTTCCACCAAGGAAACTAGACCAACTCCGATAACAGGAACCACAAGCTGCAGTGCATAGTAAAGCACTTTATTGACGATAGTTTACCTAGGTTTCATCTTTATATTATAGACTTCTTCAGAACAAATATCACATCAAACACAAGTTCTTTATATACCCTCCCCTCTCACAATTAACACATTCAATTAATTAATTATTCACTTGCCAGTCAAATATTTTAAAAAATTATTAATTTTAACTTTTAAGGTACATTTCTTTAAGTGTTATGTAAATTTATGTATAAATTGTAATTTGATGCATACACTGAGCTACATACATATGAAATATTTCACATAAAACAGTGGAAATGAGGCTGATGATATGAACAGGCCCTGTAAAGTAATGCAAAGTGGGGAGGCACCAGGGTGGAACAGGCCTCAAAATGGTATAACCAACACACACAATCACAGTTGTCAGTATTGAGATTAGAACCCCTACTGATCTAGTTATTTCTATTATAGTGCTATACATTTATCGCACGAGTCACGGAACATAGAGGACTGAAGAGTGTCTGAAGGTACTTCTAAGATGAATTACATCAGCAGGCATTGTAAAGTAGGGAAATGGGAAGAGTACTGGGTGGAACAGGCCTCAAAATGGTATAACCAACACACACACACACACACACACACACACACACACACACACACACACACACACACACACACACACACACACACACAGCTTTCACTGATGAGATTAGAACCCCTACTTATCTAGTTATTTGTACTACACAGTTATCACACGTGCCACAGAGCTTACATGGCTGAAGAGTGTCTGAAGGAACTTCTAAGGTGAATGACATCAGCAGGCCTTGTAAAGGGGTCTATATCACATAGTTGAACTGTCATAAGTTCGACTACGTAAATGTCAAACCTGGAAGTTCGAAATGCAATAACTGAACACTCAGAACAGCGATTTTTTTCTCAGGGGAAAAAAATCCCTGTTCTGGTACAAAACCAAAAAGCACACATACACTTCAGACTGTTCCTAATGTGAGGGGCTTTGCCCCTCACACCCCCACTACTTAAATATACCATCTCTGAGACTGCACCACAGTGGAGGAAATAGGAAAGCTGCGGAAACAGCCCACCAATTGCTTTGCCTGGGAAAAAAATTGGTGTTCCGCCGCTTCACTATTTTGACATTTCAAACTTCCCAGTTCAATGTTTCAGCATTCAGACAATTGTGTGTTCAAACTAATAATATAGACCCCTTGTAAAGTAGGGCAATAGGAAGTGTACTGGGTGGAACAGGCCTCAAAATGGTATAACCAACACCACATAGGGGGATATGTTTCTCACACACACATATATCCACACAGTTGCCATTGCTGAGATTAAAACCCCTACTTATCTAGTTACTTGTACTATAATGCTATGCAGTTATTGCAAGTGTCATGGAACTTATAGGGCTGAAATGTGTCCAAAGGTACTTCTAAGGTGAATTACATCAGCAGGCCTTGTAAAGTAGGGCAATGGGAAGTGCACTAGGTGGAACAGGCCTCAAAATTATATAACCAGCACACACACACACACACACACACACACACACACACACACACACACACACACACACACACACACACACACACACACACACACACAGGGATATCTTTCTCACACACACATATACACACACAGTTGTCACTACTTAGATTAGAACCCCCTACCTAGTGAGTTATTTGTATTATAGCACTACATAGTTATCGGATGTGGCATGCAGCTAACAGGGCTACAGAATGTCTGAAGGT
The DNA here is from genome assembly GCF_019279795.1 of Protopterus annectens. Taxonomy (NCBI): domain Eukaryota; kingdom Metazoa; phylum Chordata; order Ceratodontiformes; family Protopteridae; genus Protopterus; species Protopterus annectens. Next base: position 511,112,425 of record NC_056737.1, on the reverse strand, counting down.
ACTTCTAAGATGAATGACATCAGCAGGCCTTATAAAGTACAGAAATGGTAAGTTTATTTTGGGTGGGAAAGGCCTCAGATTACTTTAACCTACAAACAAACACACACAATTGTCAGTGCTAAGACTAGAGTTCCTATCTATTTAGTTATTTGTATTATAGTGTTACACAGTTATTGCATGCTTACAGGGCTGACAACTGCCTAAAGGTACTTATAAGGTGAATGACATCAGCAGGCCTTGTAAAGTAGAGCAATGAGAAGTGTACTGGGTGGGAAAGGCCTCAGAATGCTTTCATCTACATGCAAACACACACAATTGTCAGTGCTGAGATTGGAACTCCTACCTATCTAGTTATTTGCATTACACTGCTATGTAGTTATTGCACAAACCACAGAGCTTATAGGGCTAAAGGGTGTTGAAAGGTACATCTAAGGTGAATGACATCAGCAGGCTTTGTAACGTAGGGCAATGGGAAGTGTATTTTGGGTTGGAAGGGCCTCAAAATACTTTAACCTGCAAACACACACACACACACACACACACACACACACACACACACACACACACACATTCGTACAAATGCACACACACACACACACAGACACACACACACACACACACACACACACACACACACACACACACACACATACACACAGGCACACACACACACACACACACACACACACACACACACACACACACACACACACACACACACACACACAAAGGTGGGAGATGTCAGATTACAACCACTACCTCACTAATATTACATAATGGAGCTCAGCTTCATATTGGCACATGCCACTAGTTACAACTGGTGTGCAATTGTCTGCAGCAGGACATCACTCTATGCCTTTCAAAGTGTCTTTCTCTCTCTATGACACTGTCTCTACCTGTGTCTCCCTCTTTCTCACTCTCTCTGTAACTGTCTGTCTTTCTCTCTCTCTCTCTCTCTCTCTCTCCCCTGTCTCTGCCTGTGTATGATTGATATATTTGTATATGTTGCCCATATATATGTATGTGTATCACACTCTCCAGATGCAAATATATCATATATGGGCCACTTACAGATAGATTAGGGTAATCCTGTGTGATGGGGGTGGGGAGAGACAGTTAAGCTGTACATAGCTGTCTGTAAGCAAAGACATATATGCACAATACAGTTGTATAGTCCTATGTGGGTTTAGACATGGGCTGTAATTCACTAAGTGTAGGAGGATGCCCAGTATGACCTTCTATAGTAAGAGTGGGAGTCCATTCCAGAGACAGCTGTACTCCAGTCCAGGGTTTTGTGTGCTACAGCCATACCTCTCAACCTCTTAGTGCAAGACATCTGGACAAAGCCTGTCAAAATGGGGGGACAATGGGCCACACATAGGGACATATTTTAAATATTGTGTTTATAAACGTAGACAGTTACTAGAATAACAGTGTTTGTTTTAGCATACATTTTTGAAGGATATGAGGTTTGCAACTGAAATGCATGTTATTTACTGATATAAATCCTCAGATCATCCCAATGCTTTACCAGAAAAATACAAATTTTATAAGGAACAGACCAAAAATATGAGCCAAAAATCTGGGCAGTTGAGAGGTATGGCTACAGCCCTTTGGCTGATGAAGCTGTGTAAACAGTCCAGCACCTCAGTGATATACTGGCTGGGGATATATTGGTTGTGTGGTATCCTTATTAACTGGAAAGTCATATCCTAGTGTGGGTACAGAGTGCATTGGACTGAGTAGATTTTTCTATAATATGTGTGGTATATTCTTACATAGCATTGTGATTTCCTGCTATGTCAGTAGCAGAGCAGTATAGAGTAATGTGGTGAATCACTGACTGTTTATAGATTCATAGAAGGTTACTAGGCTATTGGCCCTGAGACCCTTATAACCCTAGCAGGAAAGAGTGTAGCCCATCTTTAGACATGTCAGCACCCTGAGCCCCTGTCCAGGAGGGACACAGGTGGAATCCCAGGAGTGTATTTTCTGTTTCCCATCCAGTTATCCAGGGTGCACTTCAAAAGGTCTATTGGTAGTCTGCTTGACATGGACAGGGAGTATATTCCACAGATGAGGGAGTCTGTGGGACACATATCTGTCACACCAAGTCCTATTGATATCACAGACCAGGTTGATGCTGCGTCTACAGGTTGCTCAAGTGGATCTTGACTTCCAGATATGTGACAGTCCCATCAAGGCAGTGTCTGGATTGCTTTGTATGCCAGACAGAGGTCAACTCTGAGGAGTCTGCATGAAACTGAGTAGAGGGACAGTGCTTTTAGCCTATCTGTGTATGGTAGGTGTTTGAGGCCCTGGATTATCCAGGTGAAGAACCTCTGTGGTCTCTCCAGCTGCTGCATGTGCCTTGTGAGGTACATGCCGAAGAGGGTGTTGTACACACTAATTGCCCTTATAAGGGTAGAATACTTGGATCTTATGACCTCTTTGTCCCTGGATGAGATACCCTTACTTATGAGGTGGCCCATGTAGAAAGCTTTCCATACAATGGTAGCAACATGGCAGTCAGAAGTCAGGTTGCTATCAACCTGGGATGGCCAAATCCCTCACTACTGATTGTGTACGTAGAACTTTGTTGTTAGTGTGATAATATGTGGGGATGTCACTCTCCCCAAAGGAGGAAGATGATGCATTTTTTTGCATTCCGCTTGAGGCCAAGGTTCTGGCACCAGTCATTTGTTTGAGTGAGACCCTCTTAGAGGATGTCTACATCACTTGAGGAATTGATGACTGTGCCCAGCATGCAGTCATCTGCAAACTTGGTCAGCCATAGGCCACTGTTTTTGGCCTGCACCTAAGAGAAGTATATCCCATATAACTGATGCCCCAAGACTGATCCCTGGGGGACACCGCTCATTAGGGGTGTACTGCTTGAGTTGGCTACCCCTATTATGATTAGGTGGGTTCTAACAGTGAGCCAGTTTGCTACCCATCTGGTAACATATGGATTGATGCCTAGTTCACAGAGTTTATCTACTATAGCCAAGTGGGAAATAGTGGGCAGCCACTGTGGTGCAGCGGTTAGTGTTGCTGCCTCACAGCAAGAGGTTCTCCGGTTCAATCCTCGGCTGGGGTGCCTTTTGTGCGGAGTCTGCATGTCCTCCCTGTGGTTGCATGGGTTTCCTCTGGGTGCTCCGGTTTCCTCCCACATCCCAAAGACATGCTGTAGGTGGATTGGACATTCTAAATTGGCCCTAGGTGTGAGTGCGTGCATATGTGTGCCTTCTGTGGAAGGTTGGGCTGGCAATTTGACACTGTAAAAACTCCACTGTCAATCATGACCAGACAGGTGATCTGCTGTGGTGACCCTTAACTGGGAAAAGCCAAAAGAAGAAGAAGAAGAAGACAAGTGGGGAATAGTGTAGAAGACTTTGGCCAAATCAAGTTGGTTGGTGTGCACTGTCTTTCCCTCATCCATGGCTTTGGTGGCTGTCGCAAAGACGTTTGGCAGAGTTAACAGATATATCTGTCCTTTACAAGGCCAAACTGTGTGTGGTCAAGTATTTGGAGTTTGCCAATGTTCCTGTTACTGAGGTCCATGATAATCCATTGCATGGTCTTGCAGATCAGGGTAGTTAGGCTGCTGTGTCTATAATTTATTGGATTGGTGGACACTCCACCTTTGTGTAAAACAATGACAGTGGCTGCCCTCCACTCAGCTGGGACAAAGCTGGTACTGAGGCTTTAGTTGACTAGGGTGCCTAATGGTGCTTCAAGTTCATGCCTGGGTTCATGTAGGATGCACCCTGGGATGTTGTCAGGTCCCATGGAGGCTGTATTTTTTGCCTTTGAGTGGGCAGTGATGACCTCTTCCCTAGAGATAAAGGGTGGGGGGTATGTGCTGCGGATGTCCCAATTTACTGATGGGGGGACAGAGGGGAGAAATTTCCACTGAGTCTGCCAGCCAGTAGATTGTCTATATCTACAGCATTTGTGTATGTGGTGTCCTTGACCACCAGTTCTGAACAGATCTGGGTGCTTCCTTTCAGTCTGCAGACATATAGGAAGAAGGCCTAATGATTGTTTATAGTAGATGTTGGCAATTTGGAATCGAAGTTGCCTTTAGAGAATTTCACTGGTGCTCTTACTTGCTTGTTCAGGCAAAGGAGAGATTGCTTCCAATTGGGCACCTGCTCCTTCTTGATCCTAGACAGCAGTTTATTTCCTTTTGTTATATAGTTTCTTTATTGCAGATATCCATCAGACAGGTTTACTCTTCCTTACTGAAGATGATGTTGTCCTTTCAGGTATTCCTGATTCCATGCATCTATATATATATATATATATATATATATATATGTGTGTGTGTGTGTGTGTGTGTGTGTTTGTTTGGTGTACATTTGGGCATTGGTGGCTGCTCCTACAGTGGAGAGGGGGCTGTGCAGCTATTTACAGCATCCTTCAGGTGGTTGTAATCAGCTTTGGAGAATTTTTATTTTTACCATAGCTATAGGGGGGGGGGTCAGGGGAGATGGTGATATCGAAAGTGACCACTCTTTTTGTCAGATCCTGCCAGGGAGGATGATACTGTAGGGGTGCTGCAGTGGTTAATAATGTTGGTTACTACCAAGTCCAAGATATGTATCACATCATGTGGGGGTATCAAGTAGCTGTCCCAAGGCTCTGTGCATTTCTGTTCTGGAATAAGTAGTTTTTCCAATCTATGGTTAGGTAATTCAAGTCAGCCAGGATCAGTGTAAAGGGTTGAATCTTGATAGATTTGTAGAGGTCCAGATAGGTGGAGTGGACATCCTGAGTCAAATATGTGGGCCTGTAGCTGCGTATAATTTGAATAGGGGCCTTGTCAATGGTTAACTGCACCTGCAGTGTCCTGTGTGCATCAGACTATTTCACCAGCCTGGAAGTGTGTGTCTGTTTAATATATATTTATACTCCACCTCCTTTGGCTTTTTTAGCCACATTTTGGGGTCTGTCTGTGTGATAGGATGAATGGCCAGGTAAGGATGGGGTGCTCTCTGCAGCTTTGACCCAGGTTTCTGTGACTCTACACATGTCAGCATCTTCCAGGGTTAAGCATGCTTGCAATGAGTGCAGTTTCATGTTTAGACTCCTAGCGTTTAGCAGCATGACCTTTAATTTGCATTTTGTTGAGAATTTTCTGTTGTTAGTATCGACCCCATGACTTTACCTAAAAAAGGCACTATGTGGGAGGCAAGGGCCTTTGCCAGAAGCCTGAAGGCGAAGTGAGACAGATGCAGGCCATCTCTAGCAAAGCATCGTGGCCTGTTGATCATATGTTCCCAGGCTGTCAGGCACTGGATTCCCATGGGATGACCCAAGAAAGTAAGCCAACTGTTAATGTCAATCATTGTCTGTTTGCATTGAGGCATTATTCTGGGTGATGGTAGAATGCTGCGTAAGCCTAGGGACATACCGGCATGGGACACATATTCAGCAAGCTCTGTCATGTCTGTCTTCCTATAGTCCAGGGCGGTACATCTGAAGGTTGTTCACACCAACATGGCCTAGGACAGAGACCTAACAGTACCTGTTTTGGAGAGACTTGAGTGTATGTGTGATATGGCAGATTCTGGCACCTGACATACACGTAACCATGATTTTCTCCTTATCCAGCCTGGTGAGAGGCACACCTGTGTGTCTCACAATGGAGTGTCCTATGAGTAATATGTTGAGCTTATGGTAAGGCCTTAGTATTTGCAAGACACTGGTGTGTGAACTATGCATGGTCTGTGGTGTGGAGGTTTGTGGAGCTCTCATGTGTTTTTGCCTCTGAGGTGTCCTTTGTTTGGGTTTGTTTTTGTTGAGAATCTCTACATATTTGGGTGTGTGTTGTGTAGTTGTGGGTAATGTTTACTCACGCCATACACTGCATGGCACCTATGTTACTGCACAATTTGTTCTGGTGTGCACATTCTCCATTTGTCTGGCTAGTGGTTCCCCTTACCCTTATGTGTGTTTCTTTGTCCTTCTTTAGTCCAGTCACAGGCTTTGTCCACAGTTGCTGCTGTTATGTATTTGTATTTCTGGTGTGGGTGGAGTAGACACCGTAACATCACACACAGGTTTATGGACTTCACACCTCTGAGTGTACCTGTTTAGCAGATTGCCCATCATTGCACCCCTACATCTCTTGTGGTCCTCAGACAGTTTGTGTTGCTATGTTATTATAAGGCTAAATGTTGGACCTAGCTGTCAAACTGTCACAGACTGACATCTGGACAGGCCCTTATCTGACAATCAGACACAGGGCCACACATGGTGACAAGGTGTTAATATTGCTCTGCCAAACATAGACAGTTGGGAGACTGGTTTTGTATTAGCTTGCTTTTTCTTATGGGTATGACATCTGCTTCTCCACTGTTTGCCACTGATGTTTTTACATCAACCTTTCTTATTTTGCAAATAGTTTGGCAGACAAATGCAATGTTATGACAAGCAGAACAGATATACAAGGCATACTTGTTGTCCTTCTGTGACAGCCTGTCATTCCAGGAGTATGGATGGTAGCCATTGACTTGCTGTCAGTACTGACATAGTAAGGTGGCAGCCATTTATAACCTGGTAGTATACTGACTTTCAAAAACCTGCTGTCCTACTAGGCACTGTATAGGTTATTCCAAGCTGTGTACTGTCCATATGTGTTGCCCCATGTCCCTGAATTGTCCAGCTTTCCTGCAGTAATGGATATTGACATCCAGACAGAGTGTATGACTCCTACCATAGGTGCAGCTGGTCTGCAAAATAGTTGGCACAGAAAGTCTTGAAACATGGACCCTGTCAAACATAGTACTGTACCTAGACCACTAAGCCACAACAGCTAAGAGTAGATGCTGCCTACTTCCTGACAGTATTAACCACTCATATATATAGCTCATTGACCCCTGCATATTGTGGACATGCAACAAGTTATCATGTTGATTGGGATGGCCCTGGGAATGTGTGTTCTGGTGCTATTACCCTACAAACAAAAATGTTACTGTATTTCTATGGGAACGCGGGTGTGTTGGGGAGAGGGGTGTATACTTCTCAACTGTACACATGTGCACAGACTGACCACATGTTTGCTTTATATTTTGGTTCTATTTAACATAGTATTGTGCTTGTCTTGGAAAATACTGGCATATCACTAAAGACCAAAGGTTAGACAGTAATGACAGACATTTGAGTTTCAGACTTCATACCCTGCAGAGACTTAATGCAACTGCAAGACCTGCTGTTATATCACTGTGTAAGTTTATAAGAGGAATATTTCATCATTGTCCCTATTTATGGGCCTTTGCCACACATTTTTTTATGGCTTTGTTCAGCTGACTTACTAAGGGGTGTGTAAGGGACTCCACCATTAACATCCATGCATGTCAGCTATGACCCCCAGTTTGTTAGTCCCCCACATATACTGCAGGGAGTTTTGTCACCTAGGGAACTACTGCATATTCTAGGGAAGCCAGTATTTGGTAGACATTTCTTGTTGTCCCACATAGTTGTCTGTTGTCTGCTGCTATCCCAGTAGGCCACCCCATTCCCTTGCATACATGCAGTGAGACCATAGATATGCTACCACAACATACTACTCCATTAATTTATTGTTAAGAAGAGGGACTTACCTTGTGCCTGCGGCAGGTGTGAGGACAGTGCTTCAGGGCTGACTCTGTCAGATGCATGCAGTACACAGCCTATACATGGTAAGGTACAGGTAGTGTGATGTGTGTGGCATCTTTTTTACTGTGTGTGTGAGTTGGAGAGAGGTGTCAGTCCCTGGGTCCCTAGGGTGTCAGTGTAATGCGCTATGCATTGCCTCTTTGCCAAGGCCAGGGCATACTGGACATGCCTACATCTGCCAACAGGGACAGGCTCAGGTGGTTCCTCCTCTGAGTCCCCCTGTGCCTGTGGGGGACCTTGGCAATGGTGGGGGGGGGGTTGTATGGCCCTTCACTGTGATGTTCCTGCCGCAGCTGTTTCTACAGGATCATATGTGTGCACATGTGGCTGGAGAATACTGTAGGGCTCTACCAGATATGTCAAGGCAGTGGAACTGTGACTTGAGCAGCCCAAATACACTCTCTATGATGTTGCTGGTTTGTGCGTGTGCCTCATTATGGCATTCTTCAGTGTGTGTGTGTGTGTGTGTGTGTGTGTGTGTGTGTGTGTGTGTGTGTGTGTGTGTGTGTGTGTGTGTGTCTGTGTGTGTGTGTGTGTATGTGTGTTTGCGCATGCGTGCACACATTTCTGATGGATGTCATCATCCACGGCTCCAGTGCATAGCCAGCATCCCCCACTAGATGGCCATATGGGATGTCCCCCCTGGCAAATGCCTGGTACAGCTGTGAGGTGTAACAGATGTGGGAGTTATGATAACTGTCAGGGCTGCCAGTGCACACATTGATGATAATGCCCTGGGCACTGCACATGACCTGGCAGTTGATGGAGTGATAGCCCTTGGGGTTGATGTAGACTCTACCCTCTTCACCGGGTGCGGCTTTGATGTGGGCATGAGTGCAGTCTATGGCACCCAGTACCTCTGAATAGTGTGCTACATGGTGGAAGAGATGCATATTGCTGGTCCTCTCCTCAGGGGTGCTGGGGAAATAAATGTGCTCACTGGCATGTCTTAGCATGACATCCAGGAAGTGGTGGAGTACCCTGGATGCAAATGCCTGTAAGACTCCTATGATGTCCCCAATAGGTCTTTGGAAAATACCTGTAGCTAGTACACTTAAGGCTACAAATAGCTTTGTTTTCACTGGGATGGGATCCCCCCTAGGTCTGAGGTGATGCTGGCAGCGTGTGGTGAGTTGCTGTAGTATGCCCCTGTCCAGCCTGTAGTGCTCTGCTATCTCCAACTCATGTAGCCTCTGAAAGGTTACCCTCAGTCTGAACACTCTTCTCCTCAGTCCGGGATGGTTGTCAGCATCATTCTCATCACCACCAGTTTGTAGCACATAGAAATGTAGCAAAGCAGCAGCAGCCCCTATCATTTTGTCAGTTAAAATTCCCAGATGTGTACTCCAATGGTGCAGAGTTTGTGGAAAAAACAGACTGAAGGGTGTCTGCATACTTTATACTAGTGTGATGCAGATGCAGCCTGTGTGATTGGCTGACTATGAATACATTCCACCCTCCAGCTGCATTACTGAGGGATTTGAATGGGTAGTGTGAGTGCCAGAGGGATTATTAGTCATTTATAGTTGATTGCCTTGTGGAAAGGTGCTTCCATTTTTTTAATTATTTCTTGTGTTTTTAAGCCCCTCACTACACAAACATGCTTCTCAAATGTAAACACTGTTAAGCAGATCTGATTCTCCCCTGTACATGAGCATGCTTAGTTTTTCCTAAAACCAGATAAGCACAGCTAAGCAGTCTCAGACACTCCCCTGCTTAGCTGTGCTTAGCTGAGCACAAACAGAAACCACTAAGCTCCAATGTGCTTACACAAAACATGACATACACCCTTTTCATGTCAGCTGCCTGTTCTGCCAACACTACTACATTATAGCTCTTACATGGTTAGGTACCTGCAGACACAGTCTCCCATTCTGCTATTCAATAAACAGCTCATTTAAATACACCTAATTGTGTAATCCCTAGTTACACTACTACACCAGAGCCTATGTCCTTAGCAACCACTGTTATCTGCCATTGTTATGAGTCTGCATGCTGGCCAATATAATGTAAAAATTAATTTTACCATTCTGATTGTCTTTTTACTATTTTCTTTTATTTTTTGCAAGATCGCATGTTTGCACGCTGCTGCTCTCTGCTTAAATAGCCCATATCTGCCAAAAGAAATTTTATTTTATCTATTTTGCAACAACTTTTCATGCCAATGGCCATAGTTTTGACAATTGGCATGCCTAATGTACATAATACATGTTTTACTTTTAGTTCTCATGGCCCTGTTTTTATTTTTGCAGTCCGGTACACGGTTGCTAATCGCATACATTTCTGCTGCAAGCGCGCTCCTACATGGATGCCTGTCTACTTCCTGGATTGCAAATTCATCTCATTTGCATGGTTTTCACCAGAAAATTAGGTGATTTGCATTATGCGATCATCTCCGTGGTTAAACAGTGCTGGGAGGCTTGTGCACACCCCCAGCCTGGTTTCCTGGATCGCTCAGCCTCCAAACTCCATGTTCGAGCCACACAACTATGCTTACATGGAGATTAGCTCCCTGTAAGCTTTATTGAATTACCCTCATTAACTTTTAATAAGATAAACAGTTTAACCTTTCAAACTCTAAGTGAAAATAAGCAGGTTTAATTTCATATATAGCTAAATTAATCAAAGTCTAACATTTTATAAAGGGAGCTATTAGCCATTTGAAGTAGGGAAAGAAAGAAAGAAATGATTTACCTTATAAAAGTAATATGCAGCACCTGTTCATAAGTATTCAAGCACTTATTTAAATTAAGAAGAATTCATAACCATTGATTTTCATTTGTCCTTCAGTTTTTTACTGTTTTTGTCTTTTATTAACCAACCATCTCTTGTTGCATTTCCCTTCAAAGAAGTTGACAGATTCCAGTCCGCTTCTTCTGTTTTTTTTTCTATCATTTTATTTTTCTGTATAAAGTCCATTGCATCTTCCATGGTATTAAAATTCGTCTTTCCTTCTGTACAGTGAATCCTTGTTTTTGCTGGAAACAAGATTTGTGCTTTAATATTGTTGCGCTACAAGCTTTTAACAAGTGGCATACATGCTTTTCTCTTGGACATCACTTAACAGAGTAGTCATTGTCAAATCATATAGTATTTCCTTTAATTTTAACTGGATAATTAGTCAATGCAGCTTTTAAGACTAAATCCTTATCTTGACTTGAGAAAAATCCTATGATCACTGACCTTGGTGAAGGTGTTTTTTTTTTTTTTTAAGATGTGTTAGGAAGTAATCTATGTGCCCTTTTGATGTCAAAGAAAAATGCTTCAGGCAGGTTCAAAGTTTTAGGCAGCCAGGTATTAAGGAATTGAATCATACTGTATCCCTCTTCTTTTTCAGGAATCCAGTATATCCTGATGTTATTCCTTCTAGATCTGTTCTCTAAGTCTTCTATTTTATCCCAGAATCAATTGTTTTGTTTCAGAAGAAATTCAGTGTTATTCTCATTTTAAAGTAATCTTTCATCAAAATCAGACATTGCCTCTTCTATACTTGAGATTTGTACAGATTGTTATTTAAGAGATTCACTCAGCACTTCAACTTGCTTTTTACATTCCTCTTTAAAATTGTCAGTTTTGCTTTCTAATTCATATACCTTTACAGATAACTCATTGATGTTACTTAGTATGCCCTATAAGTCTTTTTTCATAGGAGTGTCCTGTACACTGGGCTTACAGTAGCTCATTCTGAGACAATTAGTTCTTTCTAGTTTTCTTGACAGGAAAAGCAATTAAAAGAGTTTCAAACTTGTTATTTTTGTAGTATATCTTTCAGCAGATGTTCAACTATAAATCCATCAATTTTGAAATGTTTTATTTGAGTTTTTAATAGAAATCCTGTCAGAGATGTTAAAATGAAGTAGAGCTAAAAACAATGCTGTTAATGGCTCACCATCTTGGCCATGACCATTGTGTGTCTTGGTTTTCTGAATGAAAGAGGTAATTATATTGGATTATCATACATCGTTTCATTTTCAGTTGATTTCACTGTTTTTTGGATGTAAGTTTTCTGAATACTTGGTGTTATTACTATATTTATTTATGTTTTTTGTTTCCACAGTACTTTTGTCATTGATGATGTGTTATAGTACAGTATTTTTTGTTTTGTCTGGTATTTTATTGCATTTTTCTTTGTATAGTCTATGCATAGTCTATGCAGAAATGGAGTTGTCTTGGCTTGCTTACTTTTGTTGGGATGAGAAGTGATCAACCTATAGGTATTTCTGGGGATAAATGTAATCAATAGATATTTTTAATATCTAAGCTTTGTACTAAATGTGGGTTTTTGTATTCTGTTGCCTATATTTTAGCAAGTGTCATTTGCTTTGCTGAGGTGAGGGTAGATTAATAGGATATAGCAAGCTTATTAGTATGGTCAAAAGCACAACATATCATTGCATATAGAAATGGATGAAAATAACTATATCTGGGAAATTGTGGAAAAAATGAATACTGTTTAATAAGATGGATATGTAGTTCTATCATCATCATAAACAGAAGGGAACATGGTGTCAGGCAACCTAAGAAGATAATCTGGGGGGTAGTAAGATAGTTGAATGCCATAGGGAAAATGTACAGTAGCAGAGAGGAAGGCTGATCCTCTCTGAGGATATTATAGCACATAAGGCCATAGTCTTAATAATGTATGCAATTTGAATTCATATTGTCTGTGAGTATCAATATGATGGAGTCAGTTTTGAATACAGCAACTGCATTAACAAGGAGTCTACACCCCAAATCAGAAAAAGAGACACTGAGAGAGCAAATTATGCTGTCTTTTTGGAAAGGTGAGTGGAGTGATCATAATAGAACTTTTAAAATAGCAAGGGAAACAAAAGCTAAACTTGTAACATTTTTATAACAAGCTATAAGATAAAGACATGAACAAATATAAAATTGAATATGAGAGATTTTTAATGATAACATAGGAAGAATTATTTACAAAGACAACAGTATATACCTAGGTCCACGGAGTCCTCTCTAGGCACAAAACTGTCAGTGGAAAATAAGAAACTACAAACGTAAAGAAGCACCGACAGTATCACAGCTAGGAGATTTATTTAAGTTAAACAGTACAAACAGTACACAGGTTAGCACTTTCAGGGATCTACCCCTTCATCAGACAACTGTTGAAATTCCACACTCCCTTAAATACTTGAGTCAGTCACATGATGATACAAGCAATTACCCTAATCACTGTTAATTGAAAAGAAACACAGCTGCCATTGCAGAATAAAAATATAAAACTAAATAATGCAATAAGAATATCTTACATCACACATTCCTTGTCCAAGCTAATGATACTATTAAAACATGCATAGAAAAAAATACATACAAAACACATAAAAAATATATAAAATATATCTATGAAAAATGTGTACAAAATACATCTGGCTTGATACCAATGAGTATATATACTAATGCATGTGCCTTGCTAAGAGTATATAGGCGTAATATAAATAGTGAAAAATATATAAATTAATGCTAAAATATACTTGTGTATTTACATACACATAAAAGCAGCATATAGACATGCATAAGTATAAAAAATATATATATATATATATATATATAAAACCGGAGGTTTATCTGCATTAAATCGTATGCTCCATCTGTTCGGCACCTTCTGTATCATTGGATAAATGACCCCATCTCTGTTTCTCCGACAATATCTGTAAAACTAAAAATTTGTAGATATGTTCTGGTCCTGTATTCTTAGTGTGCATAGCAATAGCACTACTTTCTTTAACATTTCTGATGTCTCTATAGTGTTCAAGGATCCTATCCTTTAGGTGTCTATTAGTCTTGTCTATATAGAAACTGTAGCATGCTATACAATATGCAAAATAGACCACGTCTGATGTAGTGCAGTCATCATAAAAATTACTATGGTAGCTAAAATTCCTAAAAGGATGTGTAAATGTGCTGCCATTATGTATGTGCTTATAGGCTGTACAATCCCTGCACATATATGTACCCAATCTGTCAGACTTGTTAGTGGTATTGATTGCGGTACTTCTATAGCATAATTAATTTCTCAGTGTTCTATTATTCTTAAACGTGAAGCTCGGCTTAGTCCCAATTATACCTTGTAGGCTGTCAATCATGGAAAGAATACCGCAATGTTTAGTAACAACATCACATACTACATTTATGTTGCTTGCATACGTTAGTGGCATCCTAAGTGTATTGTCTGTACCTCTGTATTTATGTGTGACCACCTCTCTGTCAATAACTTGTCCATCCACCTCACCTGTAGTACGTGCGTCAAAGTAGGGTCTACATCTACCCATCCTATTACTCCAACCATCTATGATACACCTATCAATAATTTTTTGCGTCATAACCCCTATCTAGAAATTCTAGTTTAAGCTGATGTAGTGCTGTCTGTAATTCATCATCATCATTAAACAGTCACATGATCCTATATACTTGGCCTTTAATAATGTTTACCTTCGTGTGGTTAGGATGCATACTAGTATTGTATAGGAACATATTCTTCCTGACCTGCTTCCTAAATAGACTAGTTCTAATGTGGTTCAGGTCATCTCTCCTCACTTTGATGTCCAATAAGTCAATTTCAGTACTAGAGTACTTAGAAGTAAATCTAAGAAATCCAGTGGTGTTATTGAGGTAGGTAAAAAATGCATTCAGCTCTGCCTCTGGACCATTCCATAACAAAAAAAATCATCCACAAATCTGACGTACCAGTCAATATATCTACCATACATACTATTAGTTAATATGTAAGTACCTTCCCATTGAACCAAAGAAAGGTTGGCATAGCTATTGGCACAGGACATGCCCATAGCCATGCCAACCCTCTGTAAGTACTTCTGTTGTTGAAACAGAAAAACACTGCTATTCGGCACTATGTCTAGCAGGCTACAAATAAGATCACATTTGTTCTTGTTAAAATCAACACTATGTAGTAGTTCCCTTATAGTCTCAATCCCCCATTTATTGGGGATTACAATAAACAATGATTCTATGTCCATCGTTACTAGAAAACTGCAGCGGTTTGTATTAGTCTCTGTCCATTTCAACCTAAGGGTTTCCAAGAAAACTTTAGAGTCCCTTAACACACTCTCACAATTAATTAAAAGTGAGTGCAGGCTCTTTTCAATATAGATGGATAATGGTTCAGTAACCCATCCCTTTCCTGAGACTATGGGACGCATGGGTGGCACTAAAATATTCTTGTGTATCTTAGGGAGACCATAAATCTCAGGAATGGTAGGATTACTGACCAAAAAGTACTCAAATAACTCTTCATGGATCATACCTGTGATTAACAAATCAAAAATGAGAAAGGAAACCTTATCAATAACACTTTTTACAACATTGTTAGAAATAGTCTGATAGGTAAAATCATTGTTCAATAGTCGTAGCATCTGATCTACATACACTTGCTTATCTATCACGGCAATGCCCCTCCCTTATCAGCAGATCTTATCTCAACTGAATGCATTTACTTTAATTCTGACAAAGCATAATATTCCTCTCTGCTTAAATTGTGAAAAGTATTAGGGAAGTCATTTCTAGTATCTAGCATTTCCCTCAGTTCTCTATCACACACATCAATAAAAGTGTCAATAACCGCATTGCTCGGTGGAACAAATATGCTAGGTTTTTTAAACGCATTCATAGTCTTTTGACAGGTCTTTTGAGGATCCAGAAGCAGGGTATGATCATGACAGATGAAGGTGGGCACAATATGTCATGGCACTGGCTAAGAGGCAGCAAACTGCACATACACTAACTACTTAATTGTCATAAGAGCTCAGCAGATGCAAATATTAGCACTGATGCATACAAACAAAATAGACTTTGCTTACCCATGCTCTGGTAAGCTACTGTAAGCATCAAACATAGGCAACACCAGGCTAGAACATTCTCGGGACCAGTAAAAATCATTGATGTCTACAAAGAATATCAGGACACTAACTGATATATCCAGCAAACACAGACACCAGCTTTGATGCATTCTGACTAAACAGATTATTGCTTAAGTATGCATTTCCTCACAATCCGTGTATCAGACATAATTAGCCCAACTCAATCACCCCTACAGAGGGCAGGAAAATCTCAAAATCATCTGTACTGGTGGATGAGCAAGGTATACATACAACTGTAACTAAATAGCATAAGCATGTATTAAGACACAAGGAAAGAAAAAAAATGCAGTTGTGTAATGCAAAAAAAGCATTGTTGCCTAACCCAAGTTTTGCCTGCTTATTGTGTGTGAGTGAGACACCCATCCAGAGGACAGGGCACTCTCAGCATCATCTGCACAAGTGGGTGAGCAAGTTACTACTACTTACTAACGCTTCTACTACTACTACTAGCATTGAAGATAAGCAAACTAAACGAAAATTAAAAGTGATTACATATCCAAATGAAAATAAGACGTGATTAACCATGCACTGTCTGGTTACTCTATGCATCATAACCCCAAGTTACTGGTAGTGCAAAAAGCATAGTCAGCATCATCTGCACAGTGTGTGTGTGAGTGTGTGTGCGTGTGTGTGTGTGTGTGTGTGTGTGTGTGTGTGTGTGTGTGTGTGTGTGTGTGTGTGTGTGTGTGTGTGTGTGTGTTTGTGTGTGTGTGAGTGTGTGTGTGTGAGTATGCATGTGTGGGTCTGCAGAGACACAGCCACAACATTTGTGTCAGTACTATGCCCTTACATCCTAGACAGTTGTGTGGCATGCAAAGTAGAGGATCACGTTCATGGTGGATGCCTCCGACCATGTGAATTACCTTTGCTAGAAGTTGAACTGTTATTTCCATGCCCTGTCTAGAAGTTGGCATGGTACCTGAATGTGACCAATGTCTGCTAGATGACTGGCATTATGACCTCATACAGGGCCACAACCATGTGGATGACCATATTTGTGTTTGGACATATCCACCACCTATGTAGCAGTGGAAGGGCTACTGCTGTGGGAGGAGAATATGGCCTGTCTATGGCCATGTTGTCTGACATCTGACAATGTACTGGCAGATCAACCTCATGGATGTTGTGCTCCCTCCAAGACATAATTCAGAGCAGACACTTTATGGTCCAATGTGCTATACATCCTACCAAAGAGTTGCACACATTTCTCATATGTCAGAATAAATGACATGCAAGTCTTACGATCTCTTTTGAGGCCGTGGTTGAACTTACTTGTGCCCTGACAATGGCTGTGCACATGCATTGGATGGCAGCTGCTGGCACACCAACCTCAGTTCGGGGTGGTAATCATACCTTCTCTGAGCATCTCTACTGAAACTCCTGTGTGGTAGCTCATGGTCACAATGGCTAGGGGGGAGATTCCTCCATATCCACAACCGGGGATACAACACTACTCTGATCAAATGTATCCCAGTCAACTTGCCTGCTCACACATGAGTCTGTGTGATGAATATGAATAGGCATATTGACTGTGTCCATACAGTATGGAGGGGAGTTAGAAGCCATACTCCCCTTGTCTGACATACCCCCTGCAGCCCCAGTCTGTGCCTGTTCATCACTGCCGGGTCTATATTATATTTTCGAAAGTTTCAGACATCGAACACCATATGGTCGACACCATATGAGCGATGTTTTAAATTTCGAAAATATAATAAAAAAAATAAAAAACTATACTTACCTAAACGCTGTAGGCAGGGGAGCTAGCCACCCTGCACCCCCCACAACCCGCTACTTAAATATTCCTACTCCGAGATCGCACTGCATTGAAGTAAAGGGAAAATATTCCCTACAGTGATTTCCATGCTATGCGAACAATGTTTTGACGTTTTGACCAATTGGGTTTGCTCAATACACGTTTGTCGTTTATGATTTTCCATCATGCGATAGGAACCCATCACTGCCATCTTCAGAAAAAACATTCTTCTAATATCCAATAGAGATAAGGAGATTCAGAGTGCTGATAACAGACAATGCTTCAGCTGTGAATACATAAAAAAATAATATAATACTTAGGGTGAAATAACTCAAATAGAAGTGCAGATGCTACAATCTGTGTAATATACATAAGTAGTACATGTAAGTATGCCCATAGGATGAGCAGATGATCACTGTACCTCAGTGCCAAATGTACCTAGACACAATAGTTGTCAGAAGTAATATTAACATATAAGTGACTATCATTTTCAAAGGTGAATGCAATAAATATTTGACTGGCATATCTGGGGCATCAATAATGGAAATCCTCTGCGGCTAATCCAACATCCAGCCCACACTGTGAAACTCTTGTAAGCTGCCTGGATCTTTGACAGTTAACTGGAGCTACTCCATCTCAGTGAGTGGCAATTCAGTAGTTGTCCCACCACCCGTAGCCCTCTGCTCTCATGACACAGCCTTTGCCTTGACAGTGGCTTTTTTTAGCATTTCACTGGCCCCATATTGGACTACATTGCATATGAGGTCCTGGTCACCAACATAATTAATATAGTCAACCACCTGCCACCAGACATGGTCAAAAAAGTGCTTGTCTGAGTCATGAAACTCAAGGAGCCATCCACCACAGAGGTAGAGTGTCTGGATTCTGACCTGATTTCAGCATGTGAGAAAGCAGGTTTCTGTGAGGATACTCCCCTATTACATTTGAATTTGTGGCCATATCAATGTTGTGATAGTAAAAAGAACAACTATCACAACAAAAACTGCATACATTGATACAGACATTTGTAGTTAGGGAACAAAATATATCAGTAATTAGTCAGTGAGTAGCACAGTAGGAACAACATTTTTCAACAAAACTGCAAGTTTCCAAACATTAAATAAGCATCCCCACCTCCACCCCCTAAAAATAATAAATAAGACAACAAGCAATAGCAGATGCAGGGATATACATCTACCAAGCAGAGAAACAATATGGGAAATGAAAGAAATGCCTACAGAAGACATTCAGTGACAATTTATACTTTTAGCTTGTTACAGTAATACTAAAGAAGTCTGTACACATGAAAGCATGTGTTGCCAGACTCCCATGAAGTACATGTCAGATTACTTGAACCAGATTTATTGAAATGCTGCAGTTAGATACCATTCTTCACAAATATTTATCAACATAGTAAGAATGAGCAGTTGAATGGAATAAATACATACTTTGAAATATCTCAATTACTATTACTATCTTCCTGTAGTGAAAATGGCAGTACTTTGCTCAGCAGCACATGGAAAACAAAGCAAGCTTCCCTTAAATGTTGGAAATTTGATAGCCCATGTTTTGTTTATAAGGTCTAGATAATCTCTCTGGACACTTGAAATATGTTAATTAGCTTTGAACTACGCAACTTGCACAATGTGCAAGAGAAATAAATATGGTGCTAGTACTTACATGATGATGTGCACACACTCAAGCTGTACAATGACTGGCGTTAATGTTTTTGTCTAGCTAATGCCTTGGAAGTGCTTCTTTACGTTAACAGTATATACCTGTTGTGACGGTTCCCTACTCTGGCCCAGCAATCAAAGAAACTCAATTCTCACCACAACCGGTGAGGAATGGTCACTAAGAGCAAAGATAGATTCACACAGTATTTTCAGATGCAGCTCCCTGCACCAAGCACAATTTCCATTAAGAGTACACAGGGAGCATGCTGCAGACCTGGGGCTGGGTTCTCTTTCTCTCTCCAGGGCCACACAAAACTCCACACTAACCATTTTGGAGCTATGTGCCCCTGTTACCAGTAGCTAGCACACACACTTGGATATTTGAATTTCATGCACACATGCACACCTGCGAAAAATTGACACAGGTTTACTAACTGTGCCCCTTTCTGCCCAGACTCTGAGATAATCATGTTGCCACCAGTCAGCTACCCTAAGGCTCTTACAAAGGGTACCAAACTATACTGTGTAAAATTAATACTAATACAAATGATAGAATGTGACCAAAGGAGTAAGGCTTTCAGGTGCGGCCAAAGTATAACTAAATCAAGCATAAATACTCTCAAGATCTTAAAAGTATTCTCACATGACCAGCCACAATGAAAGGTATTAATATATCTAATGATAAATAATAAAACAGAAAACAGGAGAATACTGAATACAATAAATAACAGAGCTTTAACCACAAAGATATGAAAATAATACAGTTGGATAATTTCTCACAGATGCAGAAAACAAACAATACAAAACTATTCTCACTAACTGTCCCTGACTGACTAAAGAATTACTCTTCACTGACTACTTACTAAAGCAAAGTAAGCTGATGTGTGCTGAGTGTCAGCAAAAGCCAGATAATGTCTGTCTTTATCTGTATGGATGTGTGAGATATATATCCTGTCAGAAATCTTGCCTGTCAAGTTTCAAAGTGCTGCTGCTACCAGATGCTGGTTAGAGGATGACATCACCTCTGGTCACCTGACTCTGGTACAATACACACACACAGAGCTTTACTAAGATCTGTGGCAGCATCTGAAAACTATAAAACAATTTCAAACTTTTTACCCTTTCAGGGTTCTCTGATAAACACGCACATTTTATCAGTTACAACAATACACCCTAATATACATGCATACATTATTTCTGTCCAGCAGGACCTACTGTTGATGCATTTTTAACAGAAGTAACTTTACAAATATATTTTTACCTGAAACATCTGTACAGATCAGTGTGATAGTCAAATAACATAAAATTCTTTATAAAACTCCAGCTAGCTATGTAGGCATATGTACACATGTACTGCCCTACTCTCCCTGGCACACATGGCACTACATCATAACATCACACCTATAAACATCAGCAACTGATTGTAGAAATTAGTGAATGTGATTTGTTCAAGAAAATCTAAGCCAGACATATAAGATTACTACAACATAGTCATAAAATTAACTGTTATTTAAAAAAACTAATAATTTGTTTAATGGGAGTGAGTCAGACTAGGTAGTTTGAATAAGCGTTATTGATTATCATAGGCTGTCTTTCCAAAAAAGCAAAACTTGCAAATGCACTTTTCTTAGAGATTTCCAGAACTATTGCATACAAACAGATTATATATAAAATACTGATTGTCAGTGTAACAGAATGCATGCCTTGACATTAAAGGGATTCTAACCACTATACTGGAAGCATATAGTTATGGGTCAGAGTTTTAAGGCAGGAAGCAGGGGTCATTATAAACTTAATATCTGGTGGTGTTTCCAGCGACAAGTTTGGAAAACAGTTAATTTTAAACATTTTTGTAATACTGAGGCAGTATCTTCTTTATATGTTTTTTTTATTAATTTTATATACAGCTACAAAAACCCTAACTTAATAAAACAAATAATTATTTACACAAGTGTCTACACATTTTCTTACTACAGACATTATTAAGTTTCATTAAACACCCAAGCAGTATACATTGATCATAGAACACTGATTAATATTTCTCTATTAATAAGTTAAATTTACTCAGTAATTATATTCTGTAATTATTGTGTTTGTTTTATGTTAGTAGTAGACATTTCTCTTTTTTTTTTTTTTTTTTTTTTTTCCAATTCCTTTTTATTAGGGTTATATCAAAACTAAATGAAGACAAGAAAACGATATTAACACAGAACAGAGACTTTAATTGTAAATGAAGGCATAATCTAATTTTCCATTCTCTCTAGTCATTTTCCCGGCTATTGTTAATAAATTCAAGAGAAGTAGGAAATGAGACTTGGATACACATCTAGGAATTAGAGCATTAAACCATGCCAAAACGTTAGTTAATATTAATTTATCAGACTACAATTGTTTCAGGAAACACTGAATTTTTCCAAAATGATCGTAGAACTTTGCACTCATAAACCATATGCTGCCAGCCTGATTTGATTAGGGATTTACAACTCCAATAACCAATAGCTTCTTTTTTGTATATTATTTAAATTCTATGTGGTGTGATAAATAATCTAAGTAGAATTTTCAAAGAGAATAACCTCAAAATAAACATTCATGTATATAGCTATATATTTATATGTAAATATATATATATATATATATATATATGTGTGTATACACAGATATATATTTGAGAATATTAAAATCATTTTATCGATTGTAGTCAACACTGAGCAGCTCGTTTAGAGAATATAATCCCAATAGTTATCTTTCACACATAACTTATAGTTCTTAATTAGGTTGCATATATATTCGATAAATATGACTGCTCTATCTTGCCATTTGTTTTGAGATTGCTTAGAATATCAGGAATGGTTGGAGATACTTTTTAGTTATATCTGACATTAAATCAAATTTAGAGATTAAAAATAATCAATTGGTTTGCAGTAAAATTCAGTTTTTCAGATCCATATCACTTTTACACATTAAAATGTCTGTGTTAAGCACTTTAATTTCTCTTAACATATGATTCCAAAAGAACAAATCCCTATCTTTTTAAGATTATGATTTTTTGAAAACTCAGACTATATTCATTCTGGTATAGCTACTAAAGGGAATAATGTGAAATACTATGCCTCTCCCCCTTGGGTATCAATACTCAATATTTCTAGATGTGTTTACTATGCTGCTTATGTAAGGAGAATCTGTTGAACTATTGTCATTTTTAAATAAAACTTTCTTTAACAGACAGTTTGTAGTATTATTTAAAATTTGTATGTGTTGTATAGTGATATTTTTATTTAACCAAACGGTTTCATGCATGCTTTTCTAAATGGCCGAATAATCAGAATTTAACCATAAGGATATTATCCAAGATCATGAATGCCTACTCAGTCATTGTGCTAAGCTCATACGAATGATGAACAGTGATAAGCAAAAAGGTTACTATTCAGGAAACTGCATTATACATCATGGCCATTTGCAAAACAAGGGTTAGCAGCAAAATATACTAATGATAATTAGCCGTGCTGGATGCTAATGCAAAAAAACATGGAGGAGTGATTCAGAACTATATAAAACTCATGCCAACCAGGTGTGCTTACTTTACCTCTGAATTTTAGTGCATTCTAGAATACAGCCACAGGAAAACTTTAAATATGTTATGGATTGCTGCAGCCATTGTAAACCTGTATTTGTAAGAGGCTCTCATAATAGGTGGTGCTGCTACCAGACATCAGCCATGAAGCTGAAGTATTTTTATTCTATGTTTGACCCCCCCCCCCAAAGGGTACATGAAAAAGAAATAGTGGACCACTACCTAGTAGAAAGGGATAATATTCTGAAAATAGTAAACATCTTCCAGTCCTATCTTAGGCCCCATGGGTATCGTGAAGAATTCATCCCAATGGATACAAAAGCATGTCTAGCATTACGTGTTCATAGGTTCATAGGTGTTTATTAGGCTAACAACCACAAGGGCCTTTTTAAGCCTAGTCATGCATCCCAAATATCTGACAAGTTCTGATACCCTTGATAAGTGTAAGCATGGGCCTGGAAGATGAACCATTTACAGGTTACCTGTGTCCATTAGAGACATAGGTGCCAAACCAGGAATGAATTTCCAGTTTCCCATACAATTGTCCAAGTTGCACTTGAATGGGGTTAGGTAGGTACTCTGCTTCACATGGATGGGGAGCCTTTTCCAGAGACAGGGTAGTTTCTGGGATACATACCTGTCTCTCCAGTAGGTCTTATTTATATCACAGGCAAGGTTTAAGTCTTTAGAACGGGCAATTCTGGTGCTGTTTGTTTTGTGGATATGAAGGAGGTCCATCAGAGTGGGGTCTGACAATACCCTGTATGCCAGGCATAGATCTTTGCTCAAAAGCCTGTAGGAGACAGAATACAGGGATATAGCCTTAAAGCAGTCTGCACAGGACATTTTACTTATGCCCTGTATTCTTTTAGTGAGGAACCTCTTTGGACATTCCAGTTGTTGGATATGCCTGCTTAGATACATACCAAATAGGGCATTGTACTCAGTGATAGGTCTGATTAATGCTGAATACAGTGGGACAATGACTTCCTTGGACTTAGATGCCATAACTTTGTTTATAAGTTGCGCAACATAGAATGATTTCATCACCATTGTAGACACACGATGGTCAATGGCTAGATGACCATCTCTGTGTATCCCTAAGTCCCTGACTACTGGGTCATCTCTAAATGGTGTGCAGTCAATATAATAGTTACCATTGATGGATGAATTCCCAAAGGATACTATTATGCATTTCTTGGCATTTAGTTTTAGTCCATGGCTCTGACAGCAGTTGTTTATTTGTGCCATCCCTTCCTGGAGAATATTTGTGTCAGTGTGAGATTCAATGACAGCTCCTAATTTGCAATCATCTGCAAATTTAGTCACCTAGAGACCACTGACATTGGCCTTGACTTCTGAGAAGAAATGCCAAAAAGGAGTAGTTCAAGGACTGATCTCTGAAGGACTCCACTTGTGACTGGCCTCTTTGTAGAGGTGGACTCCCCAATTCTAACTTCCTGGGTCCTGTCTGTGATCCAGTTGGCTATCCACTGGGTGACATACAGGTTTGTACCAAACCTCTTGAGTTTGTCAACAATGCCTGAGTGGGGTATTGTGTCAAATGCCTTGGCCAGGTTATGATAGGCAGTGTGAATGATTTTGCTCTTATGTGTTTTAGCTGCAGGGACTTTCAGTGACCTACAAGAAACACAGTGGGGGGTTTGTAGGTGTCAGTCATAAGAATATCTTCCCAGTTCCTCAACGCAATGCTTTAACATGTGGGGGAGCAAAACTGGCTTCCTTGTACTCAAGAGAGCTATCACTATGCAAAATTTCTGTGCCATAACCCATTTTCCTGGTGTACTGGGAGGCCATAGACTGCATCCACATTAAAATAAAAGCCCAACCTGGTGAACTATTAAGGAGATATGTGAACTGAAAGGATTATCAGTCAGGCAACTGTCAGGTGGTTTTAATGCACAACATATCCAGTATAATGTGTGTAGGCCACAATGCCAGATTCCACAACTCCCACATATGGCATCCCTGTGACCTGTAGCAAGGGTTTTCAAGGGGTGCTTTTCACCAGGGCATCTAATTAGGGATGCTGGGTATGCATTAGAATCTTGACTCATGACTCATATGAGAAACACACGCAACCCCTCTGAACAAGGTTACAACACTGCACACGCAAACACTAGAAATATCATAGAGAGAGTGTATTGGTCTGCTCAAGTCATAATTCAACTGTCTGGGTACATCCATAGCTGGTCTGCAATATGACCCTGATTCCTCTGCAGTGTTATATAATATTATATTTAACAAAAAATAATTGCAGCAAGGTGCCCCAGTAAAGGGACCACAGTTCCAAACACCATAGGCAGTAGCAACAGACAAAGGTGAGGTGTCATACGAGGATCCAGAAGCAGGGTATGATTATAACAGATGAAGGTGGGCACAATATGTCATGGCACTGGCAAAGAGGCAGCAAACTGCACATACACTAACTACTTAATTGTCATAAAAGCTCAGCAGATGCAAATATTATCACTGATGCATACAAATAAAATAGACTTTGCTTACCCATGCTCTAGTAAGCTACTGTAAGCATCAAACATAGGCAACACCAGGCTAGAACATTCTCGGGACCAGTAAAAATCATTGATGTCTACAAAGAATGTCAGGACACTAACTGATATATCCAGCAAACATAGACACCAACTTTGATGCATTCTGACTAAACAGATTATTGCTTAAGTATGCATTTCCTCACAATCCGTGTATCAGACATAATTAGCCCAACTCAATCACCCCTACAGAGGGCAGGAAAATCTCAAAATCATCTGTACTGGTGGATGAGCAAGGTATACATACAACTGTAACTAAATAGCATAAGCATGTATTAAGACACAAGGAAAGAAAAAAAATGCAGTTGTGTAATGCAAAAAAAGCATTGTTGCCTAACCCAAGTTTTGCCTGCTTATTGTGTGTGAGTGAGACACCCATCCAGAGGGCAGGGCACTCTCAGCATCATCTGCACAAGTGGGTGAGCAAGTTACTACTACTTACTAACGCTTCTACTACTACTACTAGCATTGAAGATAAGCAAACTAAACGAAAATTAAAAGTGATTACATATCCAAATGAAAATAAGACGTGATTAACCATGCACTGTCTGGTCACTCTATGCATCATAACCCCAAGTTACTGGTAGTGCAAAAAGCATAGTCAGCATCATCTGCACAGTGTGTGTGTTTGTGTGCGTGTGTGTGTGTGTGTGTGTGTGTGTGTGTGTGTGTGTCTGTGAGGTGTCATGGTCAAAGTGAAGTGAAGTGTGTGTGTGTGTGTGTGTGTGTGTGTGTGTGTGTGTGTGTGTGTGTGTGTGTGTGTGTGTGTGTGTGTGTGCGTGTGTGTGTGTGTGTGTGTGTGTGTGTGTGTGTGTGTGTGTGTGTGTGTGTGTGTGTGTGTGTGTGTGTGTGTGTGTGTGTGTGTGTGTGTGTGTCTGCATGTGTGGATCTGCAGAGACACAGCCACAACATTTGTGTCAGCATTATGCCCTTGCATCCTAGACAGGTGTGAGGCATGCAACGTAGAGGATCAAGTTCATGGTAGATGCCTCCGACCATGTGAATTACCTTTGCTAGGAGTTGCACTGTTATTTCCATG
Source organism: Protopterus annectens (assembly GCF_019279795.1). NCBI lineage: Eukaryota > Metazoa > Chordata > Ceratodontiformes > Protopteridae > Protopterus > Protopterus annectens. Next base: position 511,086,256 of record NC_056737.1, on the reverse strand, counting down.
CCCTGTCTAGAAGTTGGCATGGTACCTGAATGTGACCAATGTCTGCTAGATGACTGTCATTACGACCTCATACAGGGCCACAACCATGTGGATGACCATATTTGTGTTTGGACATATCCACCACCTATGTAGCAGTGGAAGGGCTACTGCTGTGGGAAGAGGATATGGCCTGTCTATGGCCATGTTGGCTGACATCTGACAATGTACTGGCAGACCAACCTCATGGATGTTGCCCTCCCTCCAAGACATAATTCAGAGCAGACACTTTATGGTCCAATGTGCTATACATCCTACCAAAGAGTTGCATACATTTCTCATATGTCAGAATGAATGACATGCAAGTCTTGTGATCTCTTTTGAGGCCCTGGTTGAACTTACTTGTGCCCTGACAATGGCCGTGCACATGCATTGGATGGCAGCTGCTGGCACACCGACCTCAGTTCCGGGTGGTAATCATACCTTCTCTGAGCATCTCTACTGAAACTCCTGTGTGGTAGCTCATGGTCACAATGGCTAGGGGGGAGATTCCACCATATCCACAACTGGGGATACAACTCTATTCTGATCAAACGTATCCCAATCAACTTGCCTCCTCACACATGAGTCTGTGTGATGGGTATGAATATGCATATTGACTGTGTCCATACAGTACGGAGGGGATTTAGAAGCCATACTTCCCATGTCTGACCTACCCCCTGCAGCCCCATTCTGTGTCTGTTCATCACTGCTGGGTCTATATTATATTTTCGAAAGTTTCAGACATCGAACACCATATGGTCGACACCATATGAGCGATGTTTGAAATTTCAAAAATATAATAAAAAAATAAAAATAAAAAAACTATACTTACCTAAACGCTGTAGGCAGGGGGGCAAGCCACCCTGCACCCCGCACACCCCCGCTACTTAAATATTCCTACTCCGAGATCACACTGCATTAAAGTAAAGGGAAAATATTCCCTACAGTGATTTCCGTGCTGCGCTCACAATGTTTTGACGTTTTGACCAATCGGGTTCGCTCAATACATGTTCGCCGTTTACGATTTTCCATCAGGCAGCAGGAACCCATCACTGCCATCTTCAGAGAAAACATTCTTCTAATATCAGATAGAGATAAGGAGATTCAGAGTGCTGATAACAGACAATGCTTCAGCTTTGATTACATAAAAAATAATATAATACTTACAGTGAAATAACTCAAATAGAAGTGCAGATGCTACAATCTGTGTAATATACATAAGTAGTACATGTAAGTATGCCCATATGATGAGCAGATGATCACTGTACCTCAGTGCCAAATGTACCTAGACACAATAGTTGTCAGAAGTAAAATTAACATATAAGTGACTATCATTTGCAAAGGTGAATGCAATAAATATTTGGCTGGCATATCTGGGGCATCAATAATGGAAATCCTCTGCGGCTAATCCAACATCCAGCCCACACTGTGAAACTCTTCTAAGCTCCCTGGATCTTTGACAGTTAACTGGAGCTACTCCATCTCAGTGAGTGACGATTCAGTAGTTGTCCCACCACCAGTAGCCCTCTGCTCTCATGCCACAGCCTTTGCCTTGACAGTGGCTTTTTTTCGCATTTCATTGGCCCCATATTGAACTACATTGCATATGAGGTCCTAGTCACCAACAGAATTAATATAGTCAACCACCTGCCACCAGACATGGTCAAAAAAGTGCTTGTCTGAGTCATGGAACTCAAGGAGCCATCCACCACAGAGGTAGAGTGCCTGGATTCTGACCTCATTTCAGCATGTGAGAAAGCAGGCTTATATGAGGATACTCCCCTATTACTTTTGAATTTGTGGCCATATCAATGTTGTGATAGTAAAAAGAATAACTATCACAACAAAAATTACACACATTGCTACAGACATTTGTAGTTAGAGAACAAAATATATCAGTAATTAGTGAGTAGCACAGTAGGAGCAACATTTTTCAACAACACTGCAAGTTTCCAAACATTAAATAAGCATCCCCACCTCCACCCCCTAAAAAATAATGAATAAGACAACAAGCAATAGCAGATGCAGGGATGTACATCTACCAAGCAGAGAAACAATACGGGAAATGAAAGAAATGCCTACAAAAGTCATTCCGTGACAATTTATACTTTTAGCTTGTTACAGTAATACTAAAGTCTGTACACATGAATGCGTGCTGCCAGACTCCCATGAAGTACATATCAGATTACTTGAATCAGATTTATTGAAATACTGCAGTTGGATAACACTCTTCACAAATATTTATCAACATAGTAAGAATGAGCAGTTGAATGGAATAAATACATACTTTGAAATATCTCAGTTACTATTACTATCTTCCTGTAGTGAAAATGGCAGTACTTTGCTCAGCAGCACATGGGAAACAAGGCAAGCTTCCCTTAAATGTTGGAAATATGATAGCCCACGTTTTGCTTATAAGGTCTAGATAATCTCTCTGGACACTTGAAATATGTTAATTAGCTCTGAACTACTCAACTTGCACAATGTGCAAGAGAAATAAATATGGTGCTAGTTCTTACATGATAATGTGCACACACCCAAGCTGTACAATGACTGGCGTTAATGTCTTTGTCTAGCTAATGCCTTGGAAGTGTGCATTATCAGCAATGTTAGTCTGTCAATTATGTGTTAAGGATCCATGGCAATGAAAATTACACTTTGAGAAGGTGAATCAGACAAGTAAGTCTTAGAGGTTTTAGTTATTTATGTTGAAGTTGGATTGATCCTTGATCACTAGCGTAGCTAGGGTGGGGCATAAGAGACAACTGCTCTGGGTGCAAAGTGTTAAAGGGTGAGCTCCAATCAGGCATCCATCATCACAACTCCATGTGTGGTCCAACTTTAGCAACTGCTCTGCAACTAGCTGTATTTTTTTTTAGTTAAGTGCTCAGTGCAGGATATAAACTGTAGCAAATGCTTACAACATTTATAGCAAGAAGTTTGCCACAGTTTAAAAAAGTTAAGTTTTTTTTAATATTATTATTACTATTTGTAACTGTAATGTAAGGAAAGATGGCTGGGGGTATGGCAAAGAAACAGGCCTGAATGGCTAAGACAGGAGGGAGGGGGGAGCTATGTCCCGTGTTTTGCCACCGGGCTTGTGTGCCAGTTTTTTTTTTTTTTTTGCTCTTCACTTGAAAAGCTTGCAAATGAGTTGTAAATTAGCTACTGTCTACAGAACTTCATATGCAGAGCTAAGGGGGTACAGTACTGGTTTGTGGGACCAGCACAGGGTGCTGGTTGTGAGAGTTATGCTTCTTTTCCTTGAAGCACATATTTGTCTACATATTCTAAAATTTATGTGACATGGAAAGATGACTAATAATGTAGCTGAAAACTAAAGTACATATCAAATGTAAAAGCAGCTGTTGATATTTATGCCAAACGTTAAAACATTCCTAGAACAAAGGCAGGCTTCGTTGGACCTAGATGTCATACCTTTGTTTATAAGTTGCGCAACATAGAATTATTTCCTCACTACTGTAGATGTGCTTGTCAAAGACTAGATTATTGTCTATATATGCTCCCAAGTCCCTGACTACTGACTTAACTCTTAGCTGTGTGTTTTCAATACAATAGTTACCAGACTTCCAAAAGGACACTATTATGCATTTCTTGGCATTTAATTTTAGCCCATGGCACTGTCACCAGTTGTTTGTTTGTGTCAGTCCTTCCTGGAGAACATTTGTGTCAATGGGGGATTCAGTGACAGCTCCTAATTTGTAATCATCTGCAAATTTAGTCAGCCAGAGGACACTGACACTGGTCGTGAGTTTCGAGATGTAAATGCCAAAAAGGAGCAGTCCTAGAACTGATCCCTAAGGGACTCCACTTGTGAGTGGCCACTTTGTAGAGGTGGACTCCCTAATTCTAACTTCCTGGGTGCTATCTGTAAGCAAGCTGGCTATCCATTGGGTGACATAAAGGTTTGTACCTAACCTCCTGAGTTTGTTAACAATGCCTGAGTGGGGTATTGTGTCATAGGCCTTGGCCACGTCAAGGTAGGCAGTGTGAACCATGTTGCCCTTTGCTTTGGTGACCTTCTCAAAAAAGTCCACCAGGTTGAGTAGGCATGACCTGCCCTTAACAAAACCAAACTGGGTTGAGTCCAATGTCTGAGACTGCTGTTGGTGCTCCTCACTTAGCATATTGGACATTCGTTAATGCATACTAGTACTTGTTCTTTATCTTCCTGAAAGATACAACATGTTAATGAAATGTGTACTAAATAACAATACAATACATGCAGGGTTTGAATCCGCATAATGGATATTATACTTGTATAACTTTAAGAGTCATAACAGAAGTGATCATTTCTTTTTTATATCATTGTAATGTACCCCACAACTTGTATATACACATATAATTAATCAACATGTTAATGTGAAAAGAATTTCTTTTTTTGTTGACTACTGGGGATAACCCTAATAATGTTATCTTGTGTCTCCCGGAGTGGACACATCAATAATATTAATGATAACACATTGTTGAACTATTGTGTGCATACTGTGGAATAAATGGTACATGTGCAAATAAATGAGAAAAGATAAGTTGCAAAGTACTAGGTTACTGAGATAAATTCTACCAACCACCTAGGCAAGGCTCCAGACACAGCTTGTATTTTTGAGTGCTTTCATTCTTAAATAGTAAAATCAAGAACTTCATCAGATAATCATGACCAAAAAAAAAAACATCACATCACAAACATGGACAACTAAAAATCACCTTTTTTATGTACTTTCTTTGCATGACAGTTGGCATAGCACACTGACAGTGGCCAGTGATAACTGTAGAGAAATGGCACTTGTCAATTTATGGCAAAAACTCAAAAAAGTAATTACTCATGTGGTAAGACTTTGCCATCAATTACACAAATAAGTTTAGCTTTAGCATGCATCAGCTAGCATTGTCTATATAAAAACAATTAATGCATTGAGCAAATATTCCACACAAAAATGGAACAAAGCCATTTGTAATATAACTAATATAACAACAGTAACCAGCATGGGCTGGAGTCACTAATGAACATGTCTATATATTGAACACACATGGCCAAGTCTTACTACCATGTTTCTCACCTGAAGTGGACAGTAAAGGAATAATATATGCAGTTACTTGAAACCCATTTTGGTGCCTTCTCTTGCACAAATGCAGTTCTCTATACTGTCCATCAATGTACATAGGCTGGTACATATGAAATCTGATTTGGGCCTCAATTCCTTCCTATTTTTCCCAAGCTCTTTGAAGGGAAGACATGGTAAGTGATGGTGAGGGTATTGCTCCACATAGGGCACAGAGGTGGTATGAGGAATTGTCTAAATTTTTTTTATAGAACTCCATGTCATACATTATAGCTGGAGGCTTTTGCAGGGTGCCTATCCCATACAAGGGTAAGGCTTGGAATAGTTTACCAAGGATGTCACCAGTGCTACTACCATCCCATGCACAGTTGAAAAGTGACTTAAAAAGGTGAAAATCAGTTCCTCCTTAGCCAATGGAAGGATTATTATAGGACCTATGTGCAATCTTAGTTGTTTAAATATATGGCCATATAAACATGCAATACACTAACATGACATAGCAACACAAACACATTTTCATTACTGCACATCTATATAGATATAGAGATATAGATAGATATAGATAGATGGATATAGATGTGTGTGTGTGTGTGTGTGCGTGTGTGCGTGTGTGTGTGTGTGTGTGTGTGTGTGTGTGTGTGTGTGTGTGTATCTGTGTGTGTGTGTGTGTGTGTGTGTGTGTGTGTGTGTGTGTGTGTGTGTGTGTGTGTGTGTGTGTGTGTGTGTGTGTAGCTTCTGCAGTGATTGAAGGAAACTGGTAGGTGCATCAAGAGAGACTGTGGTGCCTCAGAGAGACAAGTGCTAACTATGGGTACAGGTATAAGTGATTGCCATTTCATAACAGCACCAGTTTTACCAACAAGTTATCAATAAGATAATTTCTCTAAATATATCAATAAAATAATCTTTCCAAATATACCATAAGTTTACTTTAGTCTCAATTTGTATTGCAATTCCTGTTTGTGTTATACTAACTTACCTTTAATTTCTCTCTAAACTGGCTAATATTTCTCTATTAAATCATTGTCATATGACTTGTAGGCTGGATTCAATAAAGTCTACACGGTGTGCTAAAACTGTTTGTGCATAATGACACAATGTGCACATGGTCACGCACCATTTTGTATACAGTAAGTGGCTCTATATGCTGTGTAGAGCCACACAAACATGGGAAAAATCATGGCATGCTAATTACAACATAAGCAGCTGAATTATAAGCTAATCAACAATCCAAAATAGTGGAGCTATTCAACAAGGTATAAAGCAATCATGTAGCCTTAGTGCAGGTTTTGCCTGCAAATTCCAAATCCTACTGGAATACAGCCATGGGAACTAGTGGACACAAAAACAATGTTAGGGGCTGCTGTTGCTCTTATTTAAGTGTATCTATAACAGGTCCAAGTCTATACTGCTGCTGCTGCTGCTGCTGCTAATAGACTTTGGCTAAGAATGAGAAGGATCTTCAGACCCCATTTAACATTTCATGGTCTGCATGAGGTGGAAATTACAGAGTGCCAATGGTGGATAGAGACACACTACAGGAACTCTGCAACCTCAGTCGTCCTCAACCAGGAGGAAGGGCAACCTGAGAGGAACCAATACCAGTGGAGACTAAGGTATGTATATCACTTAGAATATTAGCTACAGGAATGTTTTAGAGACCAATAGGGAACATGTGGGGGTGTCACAAGCATCAGCATTCAGGATCATACATCAATTCCTGAATACTATGCTACAACATGCAGGTGACTACATGCATTTTCTCCCAACACCTGAGGACAGAGCCACACCTGAGTAGAAGTTCTACCCTGTAACAAACTACCAAATTAGTTTTGCTGATTGTTTAATTAATGTTTGATTAGACATGCTATTTATACACCGAATTGTGATGATTTTTTTTATTCTGATGAAGTCTACGGATGAAAGCTAACAATAAATTAGTGTACGCTATTTCTTTTGAGTTTTTCATCATTTTTTCACTGCCTTTACTGCTGTAACAAACTACCCTGAAGTCTTGGGAGCCATAGAATGCATGCACATCAAAATCAAAACACTACTTAAGGAACAGGGAAAGGTGTGCATAAAAATAAAGGGCTTCCACTCCATTAACTGCCAGCTCATGTACTGCTAAGGAAAGCATCCTGAATGCATGTGCTAGCAACCCAGGAGGTTACCATGACTCACATATCTGGCACAACTCTCAACTGTATCATATTTTTCTACGAGGAAATCTCACAGTATCATTTACTGGGGTTTGCATGTTATGCATTCGAACCATTGCTGATGACATCCATCAGAAATGTACACACACCAAGTGAAAAATGCTATATTGAGGCAAATGTTTAAACAAGAAATAACATAGAATGTTTGTTTGGGCTGCTGAAGTCACAGTTCCAGTGCCTAGATACATCTGGGGGAACTCTGCAGTGCAATCCCTGTACACGTGCTGAAATATTCACTGTCTATGCTAGCAGGAACACCAAGGGTAAGGGGCATTCATCCCACCACCACTGGTAAGGTCACTACAGCCACATGCAGGTGAGGAGTCAGAGGTGGAACCACCAGCTGCTGTGGGTGTAGGCAGACATAGGCATGCACAATATACAATTGCCATGGTCAAGAGGCAACAGATAGCACACACGCTTACCATCTAAGAGGCGAAAACCTTAATCCTATGCACAAACAGTAATATTGATGCCAACCAATGCTCACAATCTTTACTTACCCATGTAATGGCGGTGTACTGTTACTATCACACAGAGTCAGCCCCAAATTAAAACTCTTGCAACTGCTGGACTTCCAAAGTAAGTGCTAAACCTGGAATAGGAAAATAAATTAAGAACACAAATGAGTGGCATATGCTTGCATACTGTTACTTGTTAATGTAACTAAGTAGAAGGTGGGTGATTTTTACAGCAATGCCATCAATATGTTACAGCACTGACTTATGTCAATGCATGTGTTCTCTATCAACTAATAGGCCTCATGCATAAAAAATTCACACGCATTCATACCTCTCAAATGTACAGATTTTCACAGAATGTCAAGATTTTGACCTCATATTTTTGGTCCATTTTTCATTGTGTTATCCTGGCAAATTGCTGGTAATTCATTAAAGACTGAAGTTAGAAAATAATAACCAAAATTTCAGTTTCAGACTTCAAATCCTTCAGAAAAATTCATTGTTCCTATTTATGGGCCTTTGTCCCACTTTTATGGCTTTGCCCAACTGTGCTGGTCTAAGAGGTTGTGAGGTATGAACACATTACAAAAACCTACAAGAAAGCAGTACAATTTTGAAAACAGCATCAGAAACACATATATACTAAGTACTGTGTCAGCTATGCACCCTAGGCATCAGACAAAAGAGTTATGTATCCCTGAATCCAATAGAAAGAAAATCAAGGATATGGCAAAGTTATCATTTGCACAGGTTGCTGTTTGGGGAGGGGGGCAGTAGGCCATGGCTGACACAAAAGGTAGTGAGTGTGTGTAAGAAAGAAAGATATGCAGGAATTTGGATAAAATATCAAATGACCACTGAGACAGAATGACCTGTAAGTCTCATGACTGAGCCATGTAACTGTTATAGGTGTGTCTGTATGGGCACTCAAAGTGAAAAGTGTTTGTGAGTGTCTGCAAGAACACAGTCAAGCTCTATGCTACTTCTACATCCTGGTATGTCAGACAGGTATGAGCTGTGTATGGCAGAGGTAAAAGTTCATCGTCATCATCCCCAACTGCAAGAACTGGCTCTGTTAGGAGTTGCACTGGCACATCCACTGCTGCTATCTGAATGCGACTGATATCTGCTGGATGAGCTCTCCTCATGAAGAGAGACATGATTGAGCTCTCAGATCATGTGCTCTAGGCTGGTGTGACCCTGGCCCTGAGCAGCATCCTGCCTTCACCAAGAATGATGCCACAATACCAACAAAAATGATTGACTTCAACAATTGGCTTAGTTTCTGGTGTCTTTCCAAGGGTATCCAGGATCTGCCTGGGATGATATGATTGACAAGCCTCGATGCTTTGCCAGAGATGGCCTCCACCTGTCACCCCTGGAGTTCTGGATCTTGGCCAAGGCTCTTGTCTCTCCCATTGTGCCCTTTTTAGGTTATGTCCCAAAGACAAATCATCCAACATGAAAGATCTGTCAAAAAGCAAATTGAAGGTCATGCTGCTCAATGCTAAGAAGCTTAATCTGAAAATGCACTCACTGGAGGCTCTCCTCACACTGGAAGATGCCAATGTCCATGCAGTCACATAAACTTGGTTCAGGGCTGTGGAGAATACCCCCGCCTTACCAGGCTATACCTCATTTGACACCTTCCAAC
>NC_056737.1:510734320-510771820 GCF_019279795.1 Protopterus annectens | reverse complement strand
CGATAAGCAAGAAACTGCGTAGATGAGTAAATCTGTGACAAAGGTGCAGTTTGGGACTGTGACCTGGTCATTAATTTAGTAACGTTCAGGTGTTTGTAAAGTTTCCATGCATATTTAGGAGCTCTGCTAACATCTGTCATGTTTACCATCTATCTGGGTGTGCTTGCATGGTTGTCCTAATCATTCAGCTTTATGAGGTTATCCTGGTCATCTGTTTAATTCAGCTCTAGATGCATTTTAAATAGCACACATCTATGTGTTAGTATGTTGCCAGATTAAGTATTTCTAGCACACTCCTCAGCTGCAAATCTGAGGTTAAACACTACATATAGAGTGTCACAAACAGTCTTAAATGTATTTTTATGCATTTAATCATCTTCCCGTAACCATTCTTGTAATCCTTTGTACGTTATTTTTCTTTAAATCCTCACTGATTTTGATAATGTGAGACTTTACCATAATGATCTGTAAGTGAGCAGGTTTAACTATTACCTTGTTAGCATGCATACTTAGGTAGCACCATGGTATACCTTGCAGTGGATTCCGTTGGTATTGTGGTTTGTAAAAATGTATTTAAGGTCAAATTTGATTTTGACAGTAATCATTTGTACATGTTCTTATTGCATATACCACATACTAACCTGACTGTCAGTCTCAAACAATGCTCTGTCAACTAAGTAAAAATAAACACCAACAAGAAGTGAAAGAGAATTACGCTAAGCAAATTTAATGTTCTTTCTGACCAATTTTCTGTCACTTTTTGTTACTGTCTTCTGTTTTTCCTTAACTGCAACTTGTACCACTGAATTCTGTCACTTTATAGAGTTGCACTACTGACTTTTGACTTTTTGGAGTTTCTTACATTTACATCGTTCTGCTACTTATTCAAAGATTATTTCATCTCTGTTACAAGTTTTATTTATTTATTTATTTAACATTTGTTTATCAGGAAAGTACAGCTGGGACAGAGCCCATTTCCAGCAGAGGCCCGGGGAGAAATGCACCAGATTCATGTCTTTGGAACGTGGGAGAAAAGAAGAGCACCCAGAGGAAGCACACATGAATGCAAGGAGGACATGGAGACTCTTCATCAAAGGCATTCGAGCTGAGAGTTGAACCGCAGAACTTTTTGCTATGAGGCTACAATGCTAACCACTGCACCACTGCACACTTTTCTTTTTTAGTTCAATTATAAAACATAATTTGTTCAGTTGTCATACGTGACACTGGAATGTAGTGGCTTTGTAAGACAAACACAGTGTCTTGAAAGGACTTAAATATATTTTTTGTACCACCACAATGTGTAGAATGCTATATATTTTGGGATCCATTTCTCTAAGTAATGGTGAAATTTTCCTTGAGTTACACTTACAGCCTAGTGCTAGACTCTCCACATATGTTGATCCAACTTCCATACTGCCAATGAAAGTGTCCAGTCAGCCAACGTAGTCCATGGTTCTTTGGCTCAATAAGTTCCCCTCCCAAGAACTGATCACAGACTTTTCTAGAATGCACGTTTCTTTTCTGTATTAACATAGATTATTTGCAACCATGGACATCAAATTCACCTTGTAATTACAGCAACAGTAGTTACTGCCTCACACTATTTTTTTTTTTTTTCCATCTAGGGTGTCTTCTGTACAGAATATGGGAGAAAGGAGTACTCAAATGAATTAGGTTAAAGGAGAAGTAGGTCAAAAAGGAAGAGGGAGATGAAAAGTTAGCACAAGGGGAAGGAGGTTGCACAGGTGACACTTAGACACCACAAGGACTAAAGCAGGTAGAACAAGTACAAGATGGATGTCCAAACTGCTGTAGAGATACATTCTCTGGATCCCTGTGGTGGTTAAATCCCTATCATACTATTCAACTGTCCCTCACTTATCTTATGTTTTTGCCCTATCCCTCATAAATGTTTTGCTTTTTGGGAAACTCATTGAGAATCATAGTCATTCAATAATTCTAGACATTAGAATGTCATACCTGTTATTGTTCAGAAAATGCAAGGTGATGCAAAACCTGGTCTGCTACATTTTTACATCAGTTAGAGCAATTTACTACTATTCAGTGCAGACCAGTAAGGCTAGGAGCTGTTAATGTGTTATTTACAGTAGTCCAGAGTTTGGTTCCCTCATCCTCAATTTTCCTACTGTGTGGTTTTCAGCAAAGTTATTTAACCAGACAGTGGTTCCAGCCTGAGTCTATAAAAGGTCAATTTAGATCACTGCTATACTCCAGTTACCAAATAAAAATGAATAAATAAATATTTACAAATGTCCCTGATGTTGACCGCATCCCTCCTGCCCAGGATATTTGGCTTTGTATTTAGTTTTTGAGCAAAGAAAAGTTGAGGTGTATGCTAACTACACCCATACATCCCAGCCATCACTGATGTCACATAATGTTCTTGACTTGCCACCCTGTTCCAAGCATCAAATCCATAGGTAACTCCACAGTAATGCAGAACCGGTTATTTCAGCAATGCCCTGTGGGTAAAATATTTACATTCAATCCCAAATAAGCATCTTTGTCCACTCATTTCATTTGGCTTACAACTCAGTTCTTGCAGTAAGTGGTTGGGAAGTAAGCTTGAGTGCTATGGGCTCTCGTATATCACCATGCTGCCATCCTTGTCATATCAGCTGCGAATAGAGACAGTGGTTCATCCTCACTCCTTTATGGGAAAGGTCATCCTTACTGCCTGCAGAATGGGTATCCAAGATGTGAATACCAACTCCTGTTTGAGGCAGTGGATGAGGGGAGGAACACTGAGCCTTGCCATGTACACCTCTCAGGGTAGAGAGGTGGGCCTTAACAGATTGTGGCACCACTTCCTCTGTTACAGCCCCTTTCAGGATCCTGTTCTTTAACAGGTTTGTCCTGTGGGAAATGCAGGCTTTTAGCTGTATCTTTCGGCTGCTGGCTCTCTATGGAAATGAACTTTGCCAAGCCATAATAGAACCACATAAAACATTACAAAACATCTGCACTCTTCAGAAGAAGACTTATAGTAAAAATAGTAGTTGATAGCAACAATAATAATAGTTTTAATGAAAATGATATCCATTGCCATATAAACAGTCAAGAAGTTCAACTCTTGGGCTTCTTAATTCCTATATTTTCATTTAGACTTTCTCAAATATTGTACTTTCAGCATTACTTTTATTATTAAAGAATGTAAATAGAAAAAGAACATCAGTTTTGGTTAAGTCCAAAAGGGACTTTGTCTACCACTGTCTGAAAGTCTGGGAGAGCTGCAAGCAGAGCATGATAGGAGGGGGCCTTGGTGGAGTCTCCTCCTTAGAATCACAGGCCGTCCCCAAAGACTGTGTCCCCTCGTTGAAAGCCTAGATGTGAATGATCTGCTTGCCTTCTGCTGATGAGAGTTCTCCAAGACCAGGCAGGATTAGTCATCTCCCTGGAAGGGCCTAAGGGCACATGTAAACAAACATGAATAGGCAGTGTCCAGGAGAATCAAGGGTTTGTTGTGACCACCAGACCATGCCTGCCAATGGAAGGAGATATCTCCCCTTAACTTTTTTGAGTGAAGGGTGCCCTCCCAACATTTCAGAACTCCAAAGCAGGTCTTTATTACTATCCTCTGTAGGCATGAGAGAGCTGCATTCTGTGTAAAATTTGACCATGGGTGTGACATCCATCTTTAGAAGTCCTTGCCCTTCACCAATGACTAAATTCTTGTGTTGGAAGTCTAGATGAGAATATATATGTCTGCCTGCAGGAGTTCTATGAGCATGAATAGAATCAGAGTAATCATATGTAGGGTCAAAGGGCATATGTTATCTTGTTACCTCTTCCGTTATTAACTTTGAAATGCATTAACTTATGGTGCACATTTCAATCACTAATAATAATTTTTTTAGAAAAGATGATTTTTTTTATGTCCTGAAACAGCAAGCTACATATTTTTCCTTTCTGTTGTACAATCCAATAATAAACACAGTTGTTCCTATAGGTATGTTTCTGTAGATATAAAAATCATCATAGCAAACATTAATTTAATGATAGACCTCATTTTGCCTCAGTAAAGGACTTCAGGAGTGGGGAGAAGGGATGCAAATGTTTACCAATTCAGTTTTCTTTTTGCATAGCTAGGATATATTTACAGTTATCCTTTTACCACCTACTCCTAATACCATGCTGTGACCTTAAGTGGCTCCCCTCTGGGTTCAGCGTGTCACATGATTATATCTTGTTTTACCTGTTGTGGAGTGTGCCAGGTTAACCATCTAAGACAGTGTATGTACTATACTGTTTCATGAGATGCTTAATGCTTATAAGAACTAAAACCATCACACAGCTAATTTATACTTTGAGGATTAGAAATCCTATTTAACTCCCATGTTATCACACAGACTGCAGCCATGTGAACAGGTATACCCAGGTGATTACCATACTCGTGCTCTCAGACAATAGGCTGTTAGACTGCAGCCATGTGAACAGGTATACCCAGGTGATTACCATACTCGTGCTTTCAGACAATAGGCTATTACACAGACTGCAGCCATGTGAACAGGTATACCCAGGTGATTACCATACTCGTGCTCTCAGACAATAGGCTATTACACAGACTGCAGCCATGTGAACAGGTATACCCAGGTGATTACCATACTCATGCTCTCAGACAATAGGCTATTACACAGACTGCAGCCATGTGAACAGGTATACCCAGGTGATTACCATACTCATGCTCTCAGACAATAGGCTATTACACAGACTGCAGCCATGTGAACAGGTATACCCAGGTGATTACCATACTTGTGCTCTCAGACAATAGGCTATTACACAGACTGCAGCCATGTGAACAGGTATACCCAGGTGATTACCATACTCATGCTCTCAGACAATAGGCTATTACACAGACTGCAGCCATGTGAACAGGTATACCCAGGTGATTACCATACTCGTGCTCTCAGACAATAGGCTGTTACACAGACTGCAGCCATGTGAACAGGTATACCCAGGTGATTACCATACTCGTGCTCTCAGACAATAGGCTATTACACAGACTGCAGCCATGTGAACAGGTATACCCAGGTGATTACCATACTCATGCTCTCAGACAATAGGCTATTACACAGACTGCAGCCATGTGAACAGGTATACCCAGGTGATTACCATACTCATGCTCTCAGACAATAGGCTATTACACAGACTGCAGCCATGTGAACAGGTATACCCAGGTGATTACCATACTCGTGCTCTCAGACAATAGGCTATTACACAGACTGCAGCCATGTGAACAGGTATACCCAGGTGATTACCATACTCGTGCTTTCAGACAATAGGCTGTTACACAGACTGCAGCCATGTGAACAGGTATACCAAGGTGATTACCATACTCATGCTCTCAGACAATAGGCTATTACACAGACTGCAGCCATCTGAACAGGTATACCCAGGTGATTACCATACTCGTGCTCTCAGACAATAGGCTATTACACAGACTGCAGCCATGTGAACAGGTATACCCAGGTGATTACCATACTTGTGCTCTCAGACAATAGGCTATTACACAGACTGCAGCCATGTGAACAGGTATACCCAGGTGATTACCATACTCATGCTCTCAGACAATAGGCTATTACACAGACTGCAGCCATGTGAACAGGTATACCGAGGTGATTACCATACTTGTGCTCTCAGACAATAGGCTATTACACAGACTGCAGCCATGTGAACAGGTATACCCAGGTGATTACCATACTCATGCTCTCAGACAATAGGCTATTACACAGACTGCAGCCATGTGAACAGGTATACCCAGGTGATTACCATACTCATGCTCTCAGACAATAGGCTATTACACAGACTGCAGCCATGTGAACAGGTATACCCAGGTGATTACCATACTCATGCTCTCAGACAATAGGCTATTACACAGACTGCAGCCATGTGAACAGGTATACCCAGGTGATTACCATACTCGTGCTCTCAGACAATAGGCAGACTTCTTCTACTGAATGCCTTTGCTTAAACTAGTGTCTCCTAAATCTTCTGCTTCACTTGTTTTGATCTGTCTCACTCAGTTACTAAATAAAGATATTTTTTTTTCTTTCAGTCCATAACATCTATAAAAGGAGCCCATTTTACCATGTTATGGGCAAATTAGGTGACGAGATAAGCTCATCTAATGGCTTTGGACTATTTGGACTGCATCTCTGTTGCCTACTAAATCCATCAGTGACTTTCTTCCAGTGAAGGACATCACAAGATTATACCTTCAGTTATCTAACATTCATCTTTAGTATGTTTAGTGCCTTTAAGTTTGAATTTGCTCAGTTGAACCTTTTGCATTCTTCAGTCTTTGCCTCTGAATACAAATATCTGCTCTTTAATTATTTGCCAAAGAAAACTTCTGTTTATTTATTTATTTACACACTTCCTTACTGTAGGCATAAAACATTGAAAACTACCTCTTACATATGCCTGATTGTGATAATGTTAATGGGTTGTCATATTTTATGGAGTATCTGCCTGACCAAGGGTTTATTAAACTGACAGAAATTATTAATCACTATGTGCTGATGATATCTGGTGCTCCATCTTAGGGCTTTCCTTATGAACTCTGGACATTTTAAAATTATTTCTTCTTATAGCCATTGTGGACTTGCAGAGTGTTCAACACCTCTGGGAGCACCTGTAATGTTATTGTTTGGTAAGAGGATTATTACTCAGTCAAGTTCGTAATTTGGAAATATTACTCAACCTTATGTAATGACAACATTATCACTTTGGGAATATGAAACACAAAATAAGTTGCATGCAATTTCCATTTACCAGTAAATCTGCATAGAGAAATGCAATACCCATTTAAGCAAAGTATATTTTAAATCTTTTTTGCATTACTTGCAAAAGTATATGAAGAAAACTGAAGTAAAGAAATACTTGGTTGGCTTCATATATGATGGTCTAGCATCTAGAAACACTTTGTACTGCTATGGCAGCAATGGAAATTGTGTTTGTGCACTTGTACCACTAGAGGGAGCTCACATGTTAGCCTTTGCTGAAAAAAACCTCTGTTTTGCAAGAAAGCTCACCCCCTAACCTGCCTAAAACTAGTGGATATTTATTCAGAATCACAACAATCATTCTGTGAAAAAATACCTTATCTTATATTTGCTTCTCACAACGATGCATTTTTGTCTCACTTTATTTCTGTTTCAAACAATCACAAAATACTGAACAATTCTGTTTACTGGGTACTACGGTAAAAAATTACTGAGTGGATATGCCTGGGTTTATCTGAGATAATCCAGCTAGTCAAAACTAACAAAGGCGACAAAAGAAAATTAATCACTGGGATATTTGCAGAACATCCAAGTAGATCTTGGCATAATGGCTGCCTAGCTCTATACAGACCTATACCTCCCAACATCTTATCCCAGGAAATCTGGAAGAAGCTGGATATAATATGGGGGATAATGGCCAAAAATATTACTCATAAGCTTAGAAAGTTGTTAAAATAACAGGATTTGTGTTAGTGTGCATTTTTCTGAAGGATATGAAGTCAGAAACCCAAATATATGTCATTATTTAGTAACTTCAATTCACAGATCATCCCAGTGATTTGCCAGAAAACCACAGATCATCCCAGTCATTTGACAGAAAACCATACATTTTGTAAAGAACAGACCAACAATATGAGGCAAAAATCTGGACATTCTTCGAAAATCTGAACAGTTAGGAGTTATGTACAGGCATGCTAAATAATATAGGTTCATACATAAGTACCAGGCTAGCTCTCCTTGCAGGCCATTTTTAAGCCTAGCCAGTTTCCCTTTTTGTACTTGAAATAACTTATCCCATTTGGCAATAGACTGGCCTTACCTATTCCATGGATAATTATATACATTTATCTATCTATCTATATATATATATTTATACACAATTTAATATAGCAATAACCCATGCCTGGGTGTGGGTAATGCTGGATTTACCCACGGTTGGTGGCCAAACAAAGCCAACCGTGGGTAAATCCAGCATTACCCACACCCAGAAGCGGGTTATTGCTATTATACAATGACATTATTTAAGAAAAAAAATAATTACTTTCCTTAAATAATGGCATTGTATAATGCCTTCTTGCTGCCCTTCCGCAGCTGTCTGGTATTCTGCGGCAGTTCTGAAGTACTGCGCATGCATATGCCTACCCAGTACATCAGAGCTGTGGGCAAAAGCAATGGAGAAAGTAAGATCTCCGTTTCTTTTTGCAAACTGTTTCGCTATGTTAAATGGGTTTAACATAGCGAGACAGCTTTTAAAAAAGCAACAGAGAATCTCCGTTGCTTTTAAAGCTCGCTATGTTAAACCCATTTAACATAGCGAGACAGTTTTGAAAAAAGCAATGGAGAAAGCAAGATCTCCGTTGCTTTTTACAAACTGTCTCGCTATGTTAAACTCGTTTAACATAGCGAGACAGTGTGAAGCAACAGAGATCTTGCGTTCTCCGTTGCTGTTAAAAAAAAGAGTTATAGTAATGGAAAAAGTCCGGGCGACCGGACCTTTTTCCATTACTATAACTCTGATTTACAACGTGCACGCCGACCAATCAGCATGCACATTTTTGAATATTGATCGGGAGTCATTGTATAATATACATTTATTTATTTTATTTATTATTTATTTACATCTGTTTACAGGTAAAGTCCGACTGGGCCAAAAGCCCATTTTCAGCGGAGGCCCAGGGAGAAAAGCTCCACAGAAATACAAGCAATATGCAATAATTAGATAGTACAATATTGTACATACAGTAAGATGCAGACTACATATCTTCTAGGTAGTCTATGCAAAGTAGTATTCAATACAGTTTTCTAGAAGATACAGGTTCAAAAAAAAAAATGCAAGCATTTCAGTGAAGATCACTGTGAGAAAAAATAAAGTTAGTAGTGTGTACATATTAAATAATAGTTATGACCAAATGAGATTTCCTTGATATATATTTATTTTTGAGTAGTAATAAACACTGAGGAGAGGGAGAAAATAAGAGAAAGAGTGGACAGTGTGCTGGGAGAGTTATAGATATATTGTCAGTCAGGTTTGGCACAGGAGCAATGCCAGTTCTTGGATAGATGTTCAAATATTAGTTGTTTAAAACTGGTAAATGCAGGTGTGTTTTGGAGGGTTTGGGGTAGAGAGTTCCATAATTTGGCTATTTGATTTGAGAATAAGGCTTCACCATGAGTGTTGTTAGCTTTGTTTGCTGTGAGAAACTTTCTGTCTGCAGATCTTAGACTTCGCAGGCATGAGTAGGAAACAACAAGTTCCTTGAGGGATGGGCAACTTTCAGGATAGAAGATGATATTGTGTGTGAATTTAAGTTGGTAGAGATGAAGAAAGTTAGGTAGCTCAAGCCAATTTAATTTATGTAGAGCAACACAATGGTGGGTTTGGTAAGGAGTGTAGAGTAGAGAGGAGGAAGGTTCTGGATATGGCTAGTCTGGTATTGTCAGTGAGGAATGGCTTGCTTCTGTACAGTGAGCCACGTTTGATGTAAACTTTCTTAATTGTGGTGGCTATGTGTTGGTCAAATCTGAGTTTGTTGTCAATTGTCACTCCAAGGAGTTTTGTATGCTCAACTGGTTGGATGATTGTGTTGTTTGCTGAGAGAATAGTAAAAGGAGGGGTGGTCGGTGATTGTTTGCTACTTGTAAATAGCATTAACTGTGTCTTTTTGGGGTTGAGGATTAGTTGTGATTTACTTATATATGTTTCTATATTATTTAAAGCCTGGTGTGCTACTATCTGGATGTCTGGTAAGGTATGTGCTGAGCAGATTAAAGTTGAATCGTCCACATACTGAACTACTTTAGCATGTTTTGTGGATGAGGCTAGATCATTAGACAAGATGGTGAAAAGAAGGAGTCCTAATATGGACCCTTGGGGGACTGCAACCGAGACAAGCAGAAGTGGTGAGAGTTCGTATTTCCATCATGCTGCTTGTTGTCTATCAAAAAGATAGCTTAAGAACCAGGAGAGGGCAGTCTTTGATAGGTTTAGTGAGACAAGAGTACTAAGGAGTTTCTGATGGGAGATGGTGTTGAACGCTTTTGACTTGTCTAAGAAGATTGATGCTACTTGCTGGTTTGAATTTCTCAGTTGGTTGATGGTGTTAGAGAAATTAATTAGGGATGTCGTGGTGCTAGGGTTTGGTCTGAAACCATGTTGGGAGGGATGGATAAGGTTGTGAGATAACACGTATTGTAGTAATTGAATGTGGATAATTCTTTCCAGAATTTTGACACGGGGAAATGATGGCTATGGGTCTGTAATTGTTTAATTCTGTTGATGTTCCTCCTTTATGCAGAGAGGTGATATAGGAAATTTTCCATAATTTTGGGATATATTGTTCTGCTATAGACCTATTTACCCGAATGGAGATACGCAGAGCTATGGCATCAGCTGACAGTTTGAGGTACTCAATGGGGAGTTAGTCACCTGCTAATGAAGAAGGTTTCAGTTTTTTCAGCATTGTTCTTTTTGTGTTAGTTGGGACAGGTTTGAGGTCAAAAAAGTTGTTAGTTTCCACATTAGGTGGGAGAGACAGAGGGATGGAATTGTTCCCTGTAACTAAGGAGAGGATGGTGTTTATAAAGTAGGTGTGGATTTGTGAGGCAATACTCATGCTTTGGTTATTGGTTGTTGGTTCTGGAGTTGTAGCTTTACCTGGGTGGAGGAGTCAGTTAATTGCTTGTCAGAACTTTATGGGATTGTTTTCTTATTTGTTTTGCATAGTTGTATAATACGTTTTTTTTGTCTATTTTTTTTTTTTTTTTTTGATTGCGGAGCTGCTGGTATGCTAGCAGAGTTTTATTGTCTTTTGTTTTTTTGGTATTGATACCAGGTTTTGTCCCTTAGTTTTTGAAGTTTAATGGTTTCTTTTGATATCCAGGGCAATCTCTTTTTTTAACACGACATGAGCCATTGTGAAATACACCTTTGGAGAAGACATTCACCAGTATGACCTGTGGTGCGTCCTATAACAGCTCCATGCTGTAGTGTGATATAGACCTCTGTTAGGGGTTCTATACCCACACATGTCGGTTGTGGATGTTTTTTGTGTGTGTCACAGTCTATGTAGGAAGCAATGCATTTTAGGCTAGTCGCACGCACTACAATTTGAATGTCCTGCTTTGGAAATCCTGCTGATGTCATCTCATGTGATATACACCTTTGGGGAAGGAGTACACCAGTAATCTCCATGGCATGTACTATAACTGCATAGTGCTGTGGTGTAATAAACTAGTTAGGTAGGGGTTCTACTTCCAGACATGACAGGTGTGTTGATTTGTAACTCGTGGGTGTGGGTGTGAGTGTGTGACACCTGTGGCCAATGTGGAATGGGTTTTGCATATTTCTTATATGGTGGCCCTACTATAAATCACAATGTCCACCATATAGGGATAACAGATTTGAAATCGCTGAGTGGCTGGGGTGCAAAGCCATACTCATACATGTGACATCAAGGCCAAGCAATCACAGTTAGCAACCCCAGTATTACTCAGAGCACATATATTGGCCACTGATAGTAACTATGGAGTGATAGCAGTGGGCTACAGAGGGCATTGCACCTTGTCCATCTGTCCAATATGCACGTACATGCAGACAGTGCACCTTTCCAATGTTCCCCAAAGGGCACCTGCAACACCTGTGGTGCCATCACATGTGACCCACAAAGGACATGCCATGCCTGACAACATGCCCTGTATGGACAGATACCACTGACACCAGGGAATGCTGTTAGCATGCTATCAATATAGGTGCAGGGTAAACTTGCTGCCCATTACCACTTCCCACCCCAGGTGGGCAGGACTGGCACATCTGATGATAATCTGTGTTCACAACATGGGCCAGACACCCCAGGTACAATTCCACATCATTGTACATGCATGTGGGAGGTGTGCACATCCCAGACACCTTCCACATCATGGACTAAGGAACACATACATGGCAAGTGATCCACAGCATTGGCCACAGACAATAGTCACCCAGGTGACTGGATGGGGGATACAATACCCACCTGTGTGGGCAAATACAGAAACTACAGCCCTGAGCTACAATGCAGACCATTGTCATGTGTCCTGATGCCAAGGTATACCCATCACCTACCCTTGTGTAGCCGTCTGGCACAGTTGACCACCACACACCCGTGCAGACATGCACCCATGCATATCAGTACTGGCATCCTGTGTGTTTGTGTGTGTGTTGTATGATGCGTATAATCACATCCACACTCACTACAATGCCCATTGGCATACTGAAGCATGCTGTCTGATGTCAGACACTTCCCCATACCCTTTGCCCATACAACCTCCATATGACCCATGAGGTGCATGTGATACTTGCACAGTGATGTGTTGTGGCAATCCCACTGCTGATGATTTGTAATCCTGGCCCTGCCAAGTGTGTCAATGTGACTGCATCCCTGTGAGCGTATGGCTATGCTGACGCTAGCACCTGTTCATGTGGACAGGCACATGTATGTCACCTACCGTATAGCTACCATATCCCTGTTGCAGATGTCACTCACCATCACATATATGTTCTGAGGGCTCCATAACAGGTAACCCATGTGGCGCATCCAATAACTGCATAGAACTGTGATCGCACTACATAGTTGTCATGGGCTTGATACCCTGTGCTGGTAGGTGTGCCTCACAAACATGCTTAAGTTTTACTCTCCCACCCCTCCCTGACTTGTGTTTACCTCTTTCTGCCTCTCTCACTCCCTCCTTGTTGGATGTGGAGACCTACACCTGCTTTGCTTAGGCAGCAGAATGTGTATTTGAAGTGATGCTCTTGATCAGCTGATGGTCTCTGCATGAATTGCAGCCCTCTCCTAGCTGATTGCATGTGAAACAGCTGTGGTAACATTCCCATAGCCAAGTGCATGGAAACACACTCCAGTATCTAGGAACATCATGTTGGTGTTGGCCCTTTTCATTCACTGTGAGCAGGAACTAGATCTGTTGTTTGGTAAACAGCGTCTCAGATGGATTGGGGCTTTACCTCTAACAGCATACACTGTGGAAACAGGGCAACACACAGGAGGGGGATGTGCCTGACCTAACTACAGACTGTAAGTGCTGCTATACTGCATTTGGAGTAATGTTGGTTTAACAGTGTGTGTGTGTGTGTGTGTGTGTGTGTGTGTGTGTGTGTGTGTGTGTGTGTGTGTGTGTGTGTGTGTGTGTGTGGATATGGCTTTCCTACATGTCTCAATACCTGCCATGTCAGTTCTATGTTTATGAAGAATCCCCAAATGCAGGGTCATCTGAAGGCTGGGCAGTGTGTTCTGCCTTTGGTTTCATGTGTTACCCACAGAGCATCATTCTGTGGACTGCAGAAGGTAGTGTGAGGATTGCAGTCTGTAGATGGTGAAAACCATGATAGTTACTGACTTCATATCCCTCATAGGACATATGTTGCAACAAACCCTGCTACAACAGTAGATGTATGTGGTTATCACAGCAACATGTCAATATTGGCCCTGTGTATGTGCTTCCAGCCCTAACTCTGTCAACCTTTGCACATATGTCGTGCATGAAGAGGTGCATATGTGCTGTACACCATAATTAGTGTCATCATATCTGATAACAAGCCAGTGAGATAGACCGCTACGCATGTTATGTACAGTAGGGGTTATATTTGATGACATAACCTGGACATTCTGTGGATGTTTGTACAGTACTGAGGTCTGTGTACTTATGGTGAATGTCGAGAGTGTGTGTATTGTTAATATGTACTTTAGCCTGTGTACAGGCTGTGGTAGATGTCATTGTTCTAGGTCCCATCCTATCTGATGTTACATGCTGCCAAACTGTATGGTACCGTATTGGCTTACATGTTTGTAGGGCCATACACACACATGTTCCATACCACAGACAGCCATCAGACCAAACTGTGTAGCAGCCCAGTATATGTAGGGTCAGTCTCTGAGTGGCACATATGAGAACGGTGTCGAACAGATAGTCCATATACTGTAATATTATGCTAGCTTGCCATATGTTGCTGTGGCTGCTTTCTCATTAGTTGTGGTTATGCACTTTCACACAGGTGTATCTTACCCTGTGCTGTGACATGCCTGTACAGCCTGCTATATATGCATATACATGTGCATTCCCCCATAGGAGATGTAGGCCAGTGTTCAGCCAGTTTGCGTGTAGCCTGCACAGTGCATTGTTACATGCCTAGCAGCTTAGTGTACTTACCCAGTAAGATGTCATGTGCAGATACTTGCCACATGTACTGCTGCCAGGCCTCCCTTAACAGTCATGTATGTCAGACAGAGCAGTGGGATGCTGTACAGATGTATGTCAATATCTAGTAGGTAGTATGTGGCCATGGCACTCCTGTAGCAGCGGTTATTATGTGTCAGGCCAGACAGAAGTGTGTGAATGCATAACCTATGTGTTATACCCATCTACATGGCTGTTAACATCCATATTGTCAGGCATGGTACACACGTTTCTCATTAAGGGGTTCTGTGTATACCTCTGGACTGCCAGAATGTCCACACATATTGGCCAATATCTCTACTTAAGTCGACAGGGGCAGTATGTGCTAACAGCAGTACTTTATTATAACGTACATAGGATGTCTATCACTAGCCAATGGCACACATGTGGAAAGCAGATGTGACCTCCCACACACACCATGTCTGTGAAGACAATCCCAATTACAGTAGCAATAGTATATAGAACTGTAATATTACACAAATAAAGGTTTTCCTATGACCTCTCTGTGGGAATATGTTGCAACCAAAGATTGTCATTTGTATGGGTGGCCCATACAGTGTCCAGTTATTCAGGTGTGAACTGTAGGCATAGTGGCTGTCCCGTATTTTGTATACCTTCTACATATGTATCTTACTGTACATATCTCTGCATGTGTATGTGTAGTCACATGTATATCTATATATATGTATATATATATATATATATATATATATATATATATATATTATATATATATATATATATATGTATATATATATCTGTATTTGCATGTATGTGTCTGTGTATATGTATCCTGGGGATGTTGATAGCTTCCACATTTTACATTTGCTATGGGAGCCAAACAGTACTGCATGATATGTTACCAATACCAGCCTGACATCATACAGGTGGGATGTAGTACTGTTAACATCTTGTGCCCATGTCATTACAGGTCCTGGTTATGGGATCTGCAACACTTCGTAGTGTATTGCAGGGCGAATGTGTTTGGCTGTGGGGGGTATGCCTATTCGTACAAGACATATATTGTTTGGGGCCTCTCAACCCCACTAACAGTGCATGTGGACATATTTGTTAATCTACCATTGCTATCTACAGATGTATGGCCACATATACCTATATAGATATATATCTGCTTATATATATATATATATATATATATATATATATATATATATATATATGTGTATATATATATATATATATATATATATATATATATATATATATATATATATATATATATGACTATGTCTGTATATACCTACATAGATATATAGCTGCGTACATATATGTACCTTGCTATGTATATGTAGACATATAGGTGCAGACATATATATGTGTCGATGTAGGCATTTACATGTATATACGTTCATATATATTTATATATATATATATATATATGTATATATTTCTAAATATACATTTATATATATATATATATATATATATATATATATATATATATATATATATATATATTTACATATATATATATATTTACATATATATATATATTTACATATATAGATATATTGTATCTGTTTAAATATTAATATATTTACACACACATCTAGATGTTGGTATAAATTCTCTGTACTGTTGCATGACTGGGTTGGATTTTATATATATATATATATATATATATATATATATATATATATATATATATAGGTTCATAGGTTCATACTAGGCTATCTGCCCTAGGGCATTTATAAGCCTAGCCAGAATGTGTTTGGCTTTCGCCACCCATTTTAAATTTATTTTGCTATGCCCTTTTTCGAGAGTATACTGTGCCTCTGTCTAACAGTGACACAGAAGTGATACCCGGGGTAAACCTACGATCTCCCATCCACTCATCAAGATTCCTCTTGAAGAGAGTCAATGAGGGACTCTGGCTAACCTGGACTGGGATTTTATTCCAGAGTGAAGGGAGCCTCTGGGTTATGAATCTGTCCCTCCAGCATGTCCTATTTATTTCAGTGCTGAGGTTCAAGTCTCTCGAGCACGTAGCTCGATGGGATTTGGATTTTCTGAGGTGCAGCATGTCCATTAATTCTGGGTTGGACATGGCTTTATACGTCAGGCACAGATCACCTTTGAACAGGCGGTATGCCACTGAGTAGAGCTGGGGTTTCTTTAACCGGGCAGCATATGGCATCTGTTTGAGCCCTTTGATCCCCTTGGTGAGGTACTTTTGGGGTCTTTCCAGTTGCTGCAGGTGTCTGGTAAGGTACATCCCAAAAGGGGTATTGTACTCAATTATGGGCCTGATGAGTGATGAGTAAAGAGGCACGATGACATCCCCTGATCTAGATGTGAATCCCTTCATGATTAGGTGGGCTATATAAAATGTTTTTCTAACCACTTTGGCCACGTGGTTGTCAAATGAGAGATTGCTATCAACTTGGGTCCCCAGGTCCCTAATTACTTCTTCTGTACTTAATGGATTACCACCTATGTGGTAATTTGTGGGCACTTTGTTTTTGCCAAAGGGGATGACTATACGCTTTTTGGCATTTAGCTTGACACCATGGTTCTGGCACCAGTTGTCTGTTTCTATGAGGCCCTTTTGGAGGATGCTAGTGTCGACTGGAGAGTCGATTATGGCGCCCAGTTTGCAGTCATCTGCGAACTTGGTCAGCCACAGTCCTTCCGTGTTGGCAATATATATATATATATATATATATATATATATATATATATATATTATATATATATATCTCTGTCATGGCTTAGTGGTAAGTGCAGGGTCCTGGGTTTAAGCCTTGCAGAGACTGTTTATTTTGTTGCTGGGCAGAACACAGTCTGTTGGATACAGCGTGATTAAGGCACTTTAAAGCAGTTTTAAGCGGGTTTGCATGGAGCTAAGCATTCCTAACTTCTGGTTACAGTTTCTTACACTCAGTTAGCTTCTAAATTGCTTAGTCTGTGTAGGCAGTGCTTACCCCCATGCAAACGCACTTAAACACGCTTACTTTTGCTTGCATATGCCTACTACTGCTTATTTATGCTGAAACCTGCTTACTAGTGACTTATTCATTATGACACTGACACTTCACATGTGCATTTCCTGCAGTACTCCAGTTCATAAATATGTTATTTAGTGGCTTTTGCAACAAAAATATTGGTTATAACGTGCTTTGCCATGTAAAATAGACTGTGCTGCAGTGGGACTCGAACCGGGAATGCCTGCTCATTAGGTGAATGCTCTGCCCACTACACTGTTGCTTTGCTGCTTCATTTGTGTATATCTTCCTTGTTATCCTCTTCAGCCTTTTAAGCTGCTTTAACTGTAGCTAAGCGATGGGCACACATGCGCACCTACGGTTAGCTGTACTCGGATTTAAAAAAAAAACATAAAGGGGTTTGTTTCTTCATTTGATTTTTATGTACTGTTGCTGTTGTACACATGGGGAACTGTTGTAGGTGATATGCAGACACCTATGAGCAATCTCGCTCATTTCTTACCACTTTCTGCTGTTCTACATTACAGGGGCATGTTTATTTTGAGTGCTCTGCTCTCAGGCATGCCCCCTGCATTCTTACATGCTCTGTGTAAGCCTAGGAACTCATGCAGCACATCTTATTAATTTGCATGGTGCGCTGCCATCCTGCTCCTAAACGGATGCTTCCATGCAGGACTAAGCTAGTCCTGCACAGAAGTTAAGTAAATCCAGGGGTAAGTGTATGCAATATGTATTCAAGAACATCCCTGCCACATTTTTGTGCTTTTTAATCACTCAGAAAGATTACACTAAGTGTACATGTAGTCTGCACTTTGTGGTAACTTTTATGAATCCCTGCCGATATTTACAGCTGCAAGAAAATCAGTAGGAAAACTAAAATTAGCAGGAAGAAGGTGTGAGTTATGTTTGTGTTGTCTGTTCACTCAGAATGGTATACACTTATCCCAGGATTCAGCAAGCTCTGCATGGTGTGCAGGAATAGTGCAGGAGCTGCTGGAGGCAATATGGCTGCTGAGAGATCCAGGAACAAATTCCCGGGTCGTGCATGAGTGCTCCTGCACTATTTCTGCACAGACACAGCTCATGTATGCTAATTACCCCATTTGCAGGTGAAAACCATGCACATGAGGTGAATTAGTGATCCAGGCAGCTGGCAGCCATCCGTGCAGGATTAGTGTAACCTACACAAATGTACTCGGTTAGTTAGTAACCAAGTACATTTTTGCAAACTACAAAATGGAGCCATGACAGCTCCAAATAAAGGGTGTATATAATGTGAAAAGCATGGCAATGGCCAAATATATGGCCATTGGCATGGAAACAGTTGCAAAAAAAAACTTTTATTTTTTTTGGCCGATTTCAGCAGTTTAAGTGTAGGGCAGTGGCTCACAAATGGGATCGGAAGGAAAATAAAAGTAAAACCCTGAAAAAAGCTTTTTCTGCAAAATCACAATTTTGCCAATATAGTCAATGGCAGGCAGAAGACAACAAGACCAGTGAATAGTGGTTGCTAAGGGGGAAGGCTCAGTGTGGGACTTGTAACTAGGCATTAGCTGGCAATCCTATGCAAATGAGGGGAATGATACTGAATCACAGATTTTCCCTCAGGGCTAGCCTGCACCCAACTGTGTAGGTGCAGAAAAACCATGGTGCAATCCTAAGAGTTAGCTGACATCATAGAGGGGTGTACCAGGCATACTGTAAGCTTATTGGAGCACTGTGGCTCGGGTTTGCCCTTAGCTTAGCAGAGCTAAGGAAGGGGGTATGTCTGAAGCTGCCTAGCACTCTTTACATTGCCTAAACGGGTGTATGCACCATGCACCAGGGTCTAAACAAAAAAAAAAAAAGTAAACCAGGAAATAGCAGCTCCATTCACATCTGAGCACTGTGTTTGCACGGCACGTAACCCTGGGCTTAAACAGGAAGGCAATGGGAATGGAAAACAGCAGTAAGAAGGTAATCCAGGAAAATTAGCATAGCTGGCAGGTGAAATGTATCAGAATCAGCCAATTACACAGGCAGCAGACCAGCCCAGCACACTACTATAAACTATGCAAACACGTTTCCCTCTGGTTTTCCCCACACACACTACACCACCAGTGTACACAAATGGGGAAATTTTACCTAACAAAAGCAACAAAATGATAAGGGCTGCATTCATTCTCATAAATCAACATGTGAAAGAGGCTGAGGGTGGTGAGGATGAGAATACTGATGACCAACCCACAGTGAGGAGAAGGAGAAGAGTGTACAGACCCAGGATAACCTATCAAGGGCTACATGAGCTGGAGATAGTGGAGCGCTATAGAGTCGACAGGGACCTCCTACAGCACATTGTTGAGCTGTGCCGGCCCCACCTCACACACAGAAACAACAGAGGGGGACCCATCCCAGTGGATACCAAGTTATGTGTAGGCTTAAGAATACTAGCCAAAAGTACCTTCCAAAGACCAACTGCAAATAGAATGGGGATCTCACAGGCATCAGCATCCAGGGTACTCCACCAGTTCCTGGATGCCATGTCATCACATGCCAGTGAGCACATATATTTCCTCAATACTTGTGAGGCATTGACCAGCAATATTCATCTCTTCCACCAAATAGCAGAATACCCTGAGGTAGTGAGTGCTATAGACTGCATGCACATATACATCAAATCACCACCCAGTGAGCGGGGTAGAGTCTATGTAAACCGCAAGAGGTCCCCCTCCATCATCTCCCAGGTTGTGTGCTATGCTCTGGGCATTATAATGAATGTGTGTGCTGGCAGCACTGGAAGCTATCACAATTCCCACATCTGGCATATGACACAGCTGTACCAGAGATTTGCCATTGGGGACATCCCATATGGCCACCTAGTGGGGGATGCTGGTTAGGCATTGGAGCCGTGGCTGATGACACCCATCAGAAATGCACACACACCCGAACAAGAACTCCATAATGAGGCATATGCACATACCAGAATCATAATAGAGCATCTGTTTGGGAGGCTCAAGTCACGGTTCCAGTTCCTGGACATATGCAGTGAAGCCTTGCAGTACTCACCAGCTACATGTACCCATATTGTCATCATATGTGCCATGCTACACAATATGATCCTGCAGAAACAGCTGCAGCAGGAACAGCTTGGGTCAGGGCCACACAGCCCACCATCATTGTCAAGGCCTACACAGGCACAGAGTGACTCAGAGAAGGAACAACCTGAACCTGCCCCAGTAGACAGAAGGAGGTGTGGCCAGTATGCCTAGGCCTTGGTAAAGAGGCTACACATAGCACATACACTGACACGGTAGGAACTCAGGGAATGACACCTCTCTCTGACTTGCACATACAGTAAAAGGGATGACACTACCTGTGCTTAACCATGTAAGGGGAGTGTACTATGTGCATCCAACATAGTCAGCCCTCCAGCACCATCCTCAATACTGGCACAGCCACAAGGTAAGTCATTCTCCTTATCAATTGCTGAATGGAGTAGTATGTTCTGCTACTTGTATCTATGGTATGGATGTAAGCATGCAAGGGAATCGAGTGGCTAAATGGGATTCCAGCAAATAGTAGGCAATTATATCAGCAGCATGAAATCTGTAACAAGTACTGGTGTCAGCATAGTAGCCAGTACTAGACAAGGTGACAAAACCCACTGCAGGACATGTGGTGGGCCAAATGTTTGTCCATAGGGCACACACATGCAAGTCAGTAAAGCTCACATACCCAACAACAGTCTCAGCCAGCAGGACAGGCAAGGACAAACACAAATAAAGGCTGTGCTAAGGCCTCTGATTGATGGCTATGGAGAACAACCTCCCTTCAGACCTACACAGACAGACTACAGCAGGTCAAGCAGTGGGATGTTAGTTCTGAAGGGTAGGAAGTCTGAAACTGAAATGTAGGTCAATAAAACCTAAGAACTGTAGTACACTGATATGCCTCTAGTCTGCATGATAGGTCAGAATACAGAATGAAATGTACCTGAAATACCAGTACAGTCATAGCAAATGTGTACAGTTGTCAGGTGTGCCCCCTCCTCACAATCCTATGTAGAAATGTAGTAACATGTATGTGTAGGTATAATAACAGTGGAGCACAGATTAGTTGAGCTGGCCAAAGTAGCAGGATAGATTGTAGCACATGTACAATATGCAGGGCTGTGTGTGTTAGGTTGGTATATGTTGTAAATTGTGTGCAAGTGGTCAGCATGTAGGCATGGTGGGTTGTGTCCTGGTGGCCAGTGGCTAGTACTGCCGATGACAGGGCCAAGTTCTCACAACTGCATTGCCAAACATAATGCATCCCAGCAAGACACATTCCAGCAGTAAGCCATACTAATTGTTAGGATGTAATATCTGTCACCATCTAAAAGATGGACATGGCATGAATGTGTGTCCAGACATACAAACAGTACACAGGTGGAAGTAACCTAGACAGAGAGTGTATAAAATGTTACTGTCAAATGAATACACCTTTGGAATTGTACATTCAGGTTAGCAGCACATTAGTTGGCTGTGTAGTATGGAATACTGATGTCGTCTGGCCAAACACTGGCAGACCACAAAAGTCACAGGTAGGAAGTACTGAGAAACTGCTGATGTCCCTGCACAAGCCAGCATAAATGGAATGCCCCACGTATATCTGTGAGTCAGCTGCAAGTAGCTTCCATAGCACACAAGCACCCAGCTCACCCCACCATCAGCCACAAGTACCTCACAGGTCTTATCCCTGCTGTTGAGAATGAGTACAATATGACCCCCACCTTTGTATGGGAATAGCCACAGAATTCAACATGCTGAAGAGGTGTCCCATGCAGGTGCATCACTAGCTGTAAGCAGCACCCTGACAGCATCCATACCACTGGATTAATAAGGACAGAAACTATTGAAATTAACACCTTGCACACCTATCCTGTCACCCTAGGGGAATATAGTGGTTTGCAACCTGAGATTGTAGGAGTGACACAGTGCAATGGCCTGCTACAGATGGCCTGCATCACTACCAAATGCCCTACAGTCCTCTGTCAAAGGCCTGTGTCTCACCCATACCGCCAATGTATGTTATCTCATGGACTCCCAAATAACAGCATAACACAGTCCACAGAATTTAAATGCAAGGCCATGTTGACAAATCCCAGTAGCATGTCCACCATGTCCTACTGCATGAACTGTGGACTGATCCTTAAATACTGCTGGGATGAAGTGATAACTTTAGGGAACTTAATCAAAAGAACGTTGAATTCTACAACTGCGCTATCTTCCCTGTAACAACGTTGTACACAGAGGGAACGCAGTGCAGTCTCCGAAAAAACAGGCTTTTAATATAAAATAGATACAGACAGGTAAAACATTTACTTGTCTAAGCAAGTATACAGAGTTAAGCGCTTTCACCTACTGGATGTAGGCTTCCTCAGAACTATGCTTTAACATTTACAAAGTGTTTAAATAACTTTTTTGGCGCCATTTTCTACAAGCAGCCCTTAAAGTTATATTACTCATTTAAAAATGTGTTGCTCATTTGTAAAGTTAAAAAACAGAAAAAATACACCAACTTGATTTAAAATACATCAAAATGAATGCCTTACATAATCTATATAAAGTTCTATTTAAAAATACTAATTAAAATTCTATATGAAAAGTGCAAAGTCACAAAATTTATATTACTACATTAATAAATAATGAAAAAATAAAAATAAAAATAATAATAATAATAAAAATAAAAATAATAATAACGTATCTAAATTTTGTAAATTTTGTAAATTTTGTAAATTTTGTGACTTTGCACTTTTCATATAGAATTTTAATTAGTATTTTTAAATAGAACTGAATATCTCTGCTAACACCAAAACCATGTAACAGAAGCAGCACAGACACAGTAACCCACTATCCTTTGCCCATTGTGACCCCATATTGTCAACCGAACTACAGATATCCTGCAGAAAAAGGTTGCTAGCTGTAGGTGTGGAACACAAATGCCTGCACTGGAGTACAACCTACCTGGAATGGATTCACATATTCAGTACAGAAGGTCATACTGGGCATGCTCCCACACTTAGAGAAACAAAGCCCATGTCTGACAACAAAATAATGAAAGGTCATACTGAGCATGCTCCCACACTTAGAGAAACAAAGCCCATGTCTGACAACAAAATAATGAAAGGTCATACTGGGCATGCTCCCACATTTACAAAAATGAAGCCTATGTCTGGCAACAACAGTGGACTATACATATCTGACAGTCGCAGATGTTTGTGCACACACTCCATGTTGCACACCAGTCATGCTTTGCACAGACATCGGATAGGAATATACACATATATCCAAGGACAACACACTATAATAGGCCAAACTTATACATATATAGATGTGTGGAAGAGAGTGACAGACAGTGACAAAAAGCCTTCCATCATGAGGTCTGTCCCACCCAGTACACACCCAGTTGTCTAAAACCACATGATGTGCAAATGTCAATCACTGTAGACATTTGCCTCTGGTATCCCTCAGCACTATAGTGTCAATGGTACTTGTGATAACTGTGTAACATGACTGTACAAGTCATTATTCATCTAGCAGTTGTATACATGTACCTGTTAAATGTTAACCTGTGTGTGACTGAGTGTTGTGTGTGTGCTTCCAGATGAATGGTTTATGGCCCATTCACACACAGGTTAACATTTAACAGTTGTATACATGTGCCTGTTAAATGTTAACCTGTGTGTGACTGAGTGTTGTGCGTGTGCTTCCAGATGAATGGTTTATGGCCCATTCACACACACTGTACTCCCCATTGCCGTACTTTGGCAAGCCTGTTGATGTCATTCACCTTGAAATACACCTTTTTGGAAGGAGTAACCCGATAATATCCATGGCGTGTGCTATAACTGCGTAATGCTGTAGTGTGATGTACTAGTTAGGTAGGAGTTCTAATTCCAGACATGGCAACTGTGAGACTCTGTGTGTGTGTGTGTGTGTGTGTGTGTGTGTGTGTGTGTGTGTGTGTGTGTGTGTGTGTGTGTGTGTTTGTATGTGTAGGGATCAATGTTTTTGAGGCCATTCACAGTCAAATCACTTTTCATTGCCCTACTTTGGCAAGCCTGCTGATGTCATTCACTTTGAAATACACATTTTGGGAAGAAACAGTCCAGTAAGCTCCGTGGTGTGTTCTGTGACTGTGTAATGCTGTAGTATGATGTACTAGTTAGATAGGAGTTCTAATCCCAAACATGACAACTGTGAAACTGTGTGTGTGTGTTTGTTTGTCTGTGTAGGGATCAATGCTTTTGAGGCCATTTACAGTCACTACAATTTCCATTGCCCTACTTTGGCAAGACTGCTGATGTCATTCACCTGAAAATACACCTTTGCTGAAGGAATACCCCTGTAAGCTCCGTGGCACATTCTATAACTGCATAATGCTGTAGTGTGATGTACTAATTGGGTAGGAGTTCTTATCCCAGACATGGCAACTGGGATTCTCTGTGTGTGTTTGTTTGAATTGTAGGGATAAATGCTTTTAAGGCCATTCACAGTCACTACAATTTCCATTGTCCTACTTTGGCAAGCCTGCTGATGTCATTCACCTTGAAATACACCTTTGGGAAAGGAGTAGCCCAGTAAGCTCCATGGCGTGTGCTATAACTGTATAATGCTGTAGTGTAATGTACTAGTTTGGTAGGAGTTTTAATCCCAGACACAGCAACTGTGAAGCTCTGTGTGTGTTTGTTTGTTTGTGTAGGGATCAATGCTTTTGAGGCCATTCACAGTCAAATCACTTTCCATTGCCCTACTTTGGCAAGCTTGCTGATGTCATTCACCTTGAAATACACCTTTGGGGAAAGAGTAACCCAGTAAGTTCTGTTGCATGCTATAACTGTGTAATGCTGTAGTGTGATGTACTAGTTAGGTAGGAGTTTTAATCCCAGACATGGCAACTGTGAAACTCTGTGTGTGTTTGTCTGTGTAGGGATCAATGCTTTTGAGACCATTCACAGTCACTACAATTTACATAGCCCTACTTTGGAAAGCCTGCTGAAGTCATTCACCTTGAAATAGACCTTTGGGGAAGGAATAGCCCAGTTAGGTCCATGGTGTATGCTATAACTGCGTAATGCTGGAGTGTGATGTATTAGTAAGATAGGAATTCTAATCCAGACATGGCAACTGTGAAACTGTGTGTGTGTGTTTGTCATCAGTATTCTGTGCTGTGTGGAGGTAGCTGTGATTGTGTAATAACAGGACTCATTGGGGAGCTGGTTTTGCAAAATTCTTATACGGTGGGCCTATTATGTGTCACAATGTCCACCTTACAAGGACA
Organism: Protopterus annectens; assembly: GCF_019279795.1. Lineage (NCBI taxonomy): Eukaryota > Metazoa > Chordata > Ceratodontiformes > Protopteridae > Protopterus > Protopterus annectens. The sequence goes on along the minus strand of NC_056737.1, from coordinate 510,746,295 downwards.
ACAGATGTAAAATAGCAGAGAGGCTGGTGTAGACAATCCATACCCCTACATGTGACATTATGGTTTGAGGAACAATATAGACAACCCTTGTATTACTCAGAGAACACTCTCCCCCCCATGTCTCATACACAAACACACTTGACTAGGCAACAACCACTATGTTGGTAGTTCCCTGCATATTGCCCACAGATAGTAACCATGGTGTGATTGCAGTGCACTACAGAGGACATGGCACCCTGTCCCATCCCTACAATAGGCAAATCATTCCATACAGTGGTCCTTTGCTATGTTCCCCACTGGACGCCTGCAACAACTGCAGAGTCAACAAATGTAACCCACAAAGAAAATACCATGCCTTATACACATGCCCTGTTTGGACAGATGCCACTAACACCAGTGAATACCTGTATCATGTTGTCAATGTAGGTGCAGGGCAGCTTGAGTTCCATTGCCAGTTCTCACCACATGAGGTCAGGAATGCCACATCAGATGATAATCTGTCCACACAACATGCCCCAGACACCCCAGGTACACTTCCACATTTCACAGAGCATGCACATGAGACATGTGCACATCCCAGACACCATTCATGTTATGGAATATAGAACACATACATGGCAAGTATTGTACCGCACTGGCCACCTAAAATAGTAACCCAGATGAGTGGATGGTGAATACAATGCCCACCTGTGTGTGCCAAGCCAGAGACTACACCACTGAGTCACACTGCAGACTATTGTCATGTGGCCTGATGCCAAAGTATACCCTTTGCCTAGCCTTGTACAGCATTCTGGCACAGTCAGCCACTACACACCTGTGAAACAATGAACCCATGCATGTCAGTACTGGCAAACCTGTGTATGTGTGTGTGTGGAGATTAATGATTTGGAAGCCATTCACACTCACTACACCTCCCATTGCCCTACTGAAGCATGCCTTCTGATATCAGTCACCTTGACATGCTCTTTACCCATATATCAGCCTGATAACCTCTGTTGTGCATGTGATGCATGCATAATACTGTAGTATAGCAAACTAGTTAGTTAGGAATTCTAATCCTGACCCTGCCAACTGTGATAATGTGTGTGAGTCCCTGAGAAAGTGTGGCTGTGTCATCATTGACACCTGTTCTTGTGGACAGTCACATGTACTACACCTACCTTATCCCTCCTTTATCAATGTTGCTGATGTCACTCACCTTCAAATATACCTTTGGAGAGCTCCCCAACATATAAGCTCTGTGGCACATGTAATAACTGCATAGAAATGTAATAGCAATACATAGGCAGGGGGTTGAAATCCTGTACTGGTAAGTGTGTGACACAAACATGCTTTACTCTCCTACCCCCTCCCTTTCTTACTTTGTCTCTTTCTGTATCTATCACTGTCTGGTGCCTGTGGAGAAGTACACCTACTTTGCCTAGGCAGCAGCTTGTGTTTTGTAAGTGATGCTCATGATCAGCTGATGGCCTGTGCATGAATTGCAGTCCCGCACTAGCTGATTGCATGTGGAACAGCTGTGGTAACATTCCCATAGCCAATTGCATGGAAACACACTCCAATAACTAGGAACATCATGTGGGTGTTGACCCTTTTCATTCATTGTGAGCAAGACTTCATGTCTGTGTTTGGCAAACAGAATCACAGAGGGTAGTGGGATATACCTCTTACAACATACACTGTGGAGACAGGCCAACAAACAAGAGGGGGATATTCCAGACATGACTACAGAATGTAAGTCTTGCTCTTCTGCATTTGAAATAATGTTGGTTTAACACGGTTTGTGTGGATATGGCTGGTCTTCATGATTTAATACCTGTCATGACAGTGTTATGTGGTTGAGGAAACTCCCACCTGTAAGGCTATCTGCAGACTGGCCAGTTTTTAGAGTCTTACGTGTGTTGTGTTACTCACAGATTACCTACCCTTAGAAATGCAGTAGCATAGTCTGAGGATTGCAGTCAGTACATGGTGACGGCCATGAGAGGTACTGACTTCATATCCCTCATAAGACATATGTCGCAACAAACCCTGTTACACCAGTAAATGTATGAGGTTATCACAGCAACATGTCAATATTGGCCCTGTGTTTGTGCCTCCAGCCACAACTCCGTCAACCTCTGTAAATATGTCATGCAGTAAGAGGTGCATATGTTCAGTACACCATTATTTATTGACATCATACCTGATAACAAGCCAGTGAGATATCAGACTGCTAGACATGTTATGTATAGTAGGGGTTATATCTGAGGATAAAACCTGGACATTCTGTCATAGCGTGTACAGTAGTGAGTTCTGTGTACTTATGGTGATTATCGACAGTGTGTATATTGCGAATATGTACCTTGGCCTGTGTACAGACTATTGTAGATGTCATTGTTCTTGGTCCTGTTCTATCTGATGTTGCATGCTGCTCCAGTGTATGGTACCCTATCGGCTTACATGTCTGTAAGGCCAAACACACACATCTCCCATACCACAATCAGGCATCGGAATACACTGTGTATTGGCCCAGTATATGTAGGGTTAATGTGTGAGTGGCACATATGAGGATGGTGTTGATCTGACAGTCCATATACTGTAATATTAAGTATGCTTACCATATGTGGCTGTGTGCACATTGGTTGTGGGCATGCGCTTTCACACAGGTGTCTGTTACTCCATGCTATTACATGCCTGTAGAGCCTGCTATATTTGCAGGTACATGTGTATTCCCCCATAAAAACTGTAGGCCAGTGCTATGGCAGTCTGCCTGTAGTTTGCACAGTGCTTTGTGACATGCCTAGCAGCTCAGTGTCCTTACCCAGTGTGATGTTATGTCCAGATATTTGTCAGATGTACTGCTGCTGGGCCACCATAACTGTTGTGTATTTCTGACAAAGCAGTGGGATGCTGTACAGATGTATGTCACTAACTAGTGGGTAGTATGTGGGCTTGTGACCTCTGCTCCACCAGTTATTATGTGTCAGGACAGACAGGAGTGTGTGAATGCATAAACTGTGTGAGCATATATATTCCAGTATTTACATGATATACCCATTTACATGGCTGGTAACATCCACATTATCAGGCTTGGTCCACATGTCCTACACTAAGAAGTTCTGTGTATACCTCTGGACTGACCAGAGTGTGTCAGACTGTCCATATTTATTGGTCATATCTCTGCTGTATTCCACAAGACTATTTCTGTGATATCTCTGGTACTGTACTATGATGATATATATGCAATATACAGATGTATATAAATATATATATATATATATATATATATATATATATATATATATATATGAATATATATGTGTAGGTACATATACACATATATCTACATATATATATATATATATATATATATATATATATATATATATATATATATATATATGTATTTATATATATGTCCCCTGATAAAGGAGGGGACACTGTCTTTATGGATACATTTACTTATGAGTCTAAGGTGATGGAAACCTTGGAAGACCATAGTAAATATACCAGGGTTTCATTAAATGAAATTCACATAACTTATAAGAAAATGTTCTTAATACTGAATGATTTGTTGCTTGAGGGGTCTATTAATTTAAATTTGTTTAAATTTCTCCACAATGATAGATCAAAGGGCAGTTTGTGAGATGGAGCAGGATGTCCTCTGAACAGGAAGAATTTTTAGCTGAATGCAAATTATTAGAGCAGATGTTTACTGAAAGAGGATATCCACTTGACCTGTTAAAAGAAATACAAGTGGAAGTAACTGTAGGTAGGAATAGTGGGTTTGCACCAATTTTGGGACAAAATAACCAGGAGACAATGAATATTAATAGTACTACTGATAACAATACCGGTTTTGAACGTGCTTTTATTATTAATTTTAGTGGGGATGCAGGGGTAAATTTGAAAACAGTTGAAAAAGAATGGAACAGGTTTGCTGCTATTTCTGATTTAAAAAAATTTGACACCCCTTTGAAAAGTGTGTTCAGAAAGGTTCCGACATTAAAAACATTATAGAGAAAAAAGGTGGTAATGTTTACCCATATAGACGTAACAAACAAGGAACTTATAAATGTGGACACTGTTCCCGGTGCCCTTTTATACAACATGGGGAGAGTTTATATTTGTCAGCCCGAAACAAGAAACTTACATGTAAAGGGTATGATACATGTGATACTAGTGGGGTGGTTTATTTAGTGGTTTGTAAAGGATGCACAAGTTTTTATGTAGGAAAAACTGAAAGAAAATTGAGAAAAATAATTTATGAACACCTATATGAGATTAGAAACCAGAGCAATAGTAATGCCTTATATAGACATAGTACTGGTTGTTCTCATGCATCCTTTTCTTTTTTTATTTTGGAAGTAGTGACAAAAGATGTGACAGGGGGACTTTGGGAATTATATATTGAATACAGAGAACTTTTCTGGCAGGTGGTACTGGAGGCAAATAAATTCCCGGGGATGAATGATAATCTTGATTGCTCCAGTACTGAAACTTAGAGCAGCAAAACTTTAAGTTAATTTTATTTCCCCCCTCATTAACATGTTTTATTACGTAAACATTTTGCTTATATAAGTTTTCATTTTGTATTCCCTATGCATTTATTTTATATGTGTTTATATACATTTATAAATATATTTATATCACATCTTGTTGATACAAGTTTTATAAGAATGCTTTTATTTATGTTTTATGATAGAAAAGCAGCTCAGTGATTTCTGTGTTAGTGTTTCTTTAAATGGTTGTTTTATTTATTTTAAGTGTTTGAGTTTTATATGTAATGTGATAGGATGAATTTAATTGATCAAGTTATTTAAGATGCATTTTTTTCATGGCTTTTGTCTGGTGAAGTCATTTTATGACGAAAACGTATGTTACTAGGAGTGTTTATGTGTGTAAGGTTTCGGTGTTTAAATAAAACATATTCACGGTATTTGTGGTCAGTTTTCCTTCCAAGTGCCTTTTACTGTGTTTTGGTTTGCTTTGGCACTTTGGGGTGGTATGTATATATATATATATATATATATATATATATATATACACACACACACAACCTTGTTATGTGTAAACATGACTGTTGTATATACCTTCCCAGATGTATCACACCGTATGTATCTGATATGAGTATATTTAGATATAACAACATGTATGGTTCAACAGTAATATCACTAACAAGTACTACACAATTGTAGAAGTCATGGCAGTTGTTCAGTACTATTCAGTATGTGTACTGACAGATATATTGGAAAAACGACAACTGTCTACACAGCTGTGATGGCTTTTTGGTTAACTGCTGTGAATATAGTGTACCAGATCATGGGTTCAAGACCTGCAAGGGCTGTTTATTATGTTGCTGGGCAGAACAAAGGCTGTTGGATACAGAGCGGTTAAGGCAGTTTTGAGCAGCTTTAAGCAGGTTTGCATGGGTTTGCATGATAAGTGCTGCTAACTTACTGTTAAACATACAGGCACTTACACCATGTAGGCTTCTCTTACCAATGTGCAAATGTGCTTAGCATTTATATTGCAGCAATGCTGAAACCTGCTAAGCATGGCTTAGCCTTGGTAACCAGTGCTCACATTCTGATCTGATAAAATAGCAGGGTAATGACATTTTTAATAAGTGTATTTAATGCCATGTACATAACATGCATCTATGTGCTGTCATTATACTAGCAAGGGCTGTGAGTCTACTGTCTGGGACACCTGAGTATATTTGGCTTGTACAACACTCTTTTCCATTTTAATGTGTTACATACATGGGTAGTATTCCAGGTTATATGCAGTCACACTGGCATGTAGTGTATCATTACATTACTAATGTTGACAGTGCTTTCCCAAGTAAGAGTAGATTACAGATTGTAGTACTGGAACCAAACATACTGCATGCAGAGATGGACTCTGAATCCTCACTGTCATGTTCCTGGTGTGTGAGCTGTGTCTCATTAAATATTTCCTACTGGATAATGATCTGACATGTGGAAAATAATTGTAGACTACTGCATGTATAGCACATGTCAGTGAGGGCTGCTGTCATGTAGTAATGGCAGACCTATCAGTGTCAGACGTCTATCTGTCAACACATTCATCTTAATGCATAGCTAGTTGGCTAGCTGATGCCTGTCTGTCCTCTGTACAGATGTGCAGATGTCAGGTATCCATCTTGGCTACTTACAGACAATCTATGCTTGGCTGACATTGACATGTTTGCCCAGCTGTGTTATGAATGCCACAGCTAAGAATCCACACCCTGTATACACCACTTTCCATGGATACCTCAACTACACTACCACAGTCAACACAATATGCTTGGGTACAGGTCTCCAAGACAGACACTGACCATGTTATGTAATACATGTTGCATACGTGTCAACTGGAGCACCTCACTGGCCCTCTGCAAGAGGCAACTAGATGATTGGCTGATGCATATTAATCTCACCCTGAGGATCACCCCTGTAGTATATGTTGCTAGATGGCCTGCTGGCACATGGCAGGTGGCATGATACCACTGTACACACATCCCCTACACTTTCCATATTTCCATGGACAATAGCCTGGTACACACCTATGAACACCTGCACCAATGGATCCCAGTACTGACAAATGTGTACATGTGCATTACTGAGAATATAAGTGTCTGAGTGTTTGTAAACCTGTAGTTGAGAATACCCTGAGGCCCTTCACACCCACTGCACCCCCCCCCCATTGCCATAGTTAGATGTGGCTGCTGCTGTACTGGACATTACATGTACCTTGTTACACTCTTCTCCCTAAGGGATACCTGGGCCTTACAGTACCAGCACAACACTGTTGTACAAATGGGTTGATAGGAATGGGATACCCACTGAGTTCTGACAAGTGTGTGTGTATGTGTGCATGTGTGTATATTTGTAGGGTACAGCATTCTGAGGGCACATTCTCCTAATACAATATGCCTTGCCACACAGTATTAGGGATAGTGTTGTTGCTGACCGTAGGAGAGGCATGACAATGCATCACCCTACTGTGCCTGTGACATGTGCATTAGATGCATATCCCTGTAGTAGCACTCTTGGGATAGACAAGGGGTTGTATTGCAGTTCTGTTCAATGTGTGATGGCCTGTATGTCACAATGTTATCATGGGTTTCAGTGTGTACAATATCCACTGTGGGGTGTGGGTTCTGAGTATACTGTCTTGACACCATGGTACCCCTGGTACATGCCCCATGTTCCACTGTATGTGGACCACTGTCACCATCAACCATGCAGGTAACTGATAACACTATCCAGCCCAGTTATGCATGTGCTGTGTGCAAATTATCTGTTACACAATGGACACACTGACAAGGTAGTTAGCACTGATAAGCCTAGGTCTCTCAGATGTGTGTCTGTTATGTGTTTGTCAATGTGTATATGACAGTATGTCACACTATGTATTGTCCATAAACACCCAGTACATCCCCCATTACCATACTGTACAGGCCTGGGGATGTTTTTCATGTAACATGTGACCTGGAAGGCACCTCATCCTAAACGGTGTGTGTGCAATTAAGGCCACACACATCAGTATCATTACATACCTAGATAGGGGTCTAGTCCCAATGTTGCCAAGTAAGAGTGTGTGTTTATGTGAAGGAATCTACTTCTGTTTGCAGAATATACATGTCCTAGGAGGTCATCCGTCCGAGAATTGCCTGGCATATGGTAAAATTTCACAGGTATCATCCTGTGGAAATACATTCCATCACAACTAGTGGTAGATGTGTAAATGCCCTCTTCCCCACTGTATAGGTGTGCAGTGATACTGGAGTTGGTATATATATATATATATATATATATATATATATATATATATATATATAGCTTGGTGTGGCTGTTGTGGACAGAGCCTCCATCATTGCAGTTATTGTCGAGTGCACCCCCCCCACTTAGCTATCCGTAATACTGTACAGTTCATGTTAACAGGTTAAGTAGTTGTCTATTACACTATCTGCAGTTCTACAGCACCTCTCACCCTCCAAAGTGTAGGGCTGTGCCACCCACACCAGCAAACTTATGTTTACCAAGTTGAGGAGTGCACTACATTGGGGAAGGGGACATATACCCTGCCAGTACCATCGTCAATGACATTAAACTAGCGGACTGCTTATTTCCCAATGTGTTGTTGTGCCTATTCTGGCTTGGTGGAATTACATAGGCTACAATGTGTTCCTTGCTCAGATACATACACCCATGTGTACAGTATTCTCTGTGTATTGCATCAAAACCAAAGCCTCTGTGTGTGTTATACACAAACATGTGGTGTGTACCACCCGGTACACTTACCATCATTCACTGTAGATGGGCTGCTGACAGCCACCATGAACTCACCTGTATACAACACCCCCAGACCTATCAGCCATGTGGCACATGCAGTAATTGTTTTACAGACCTGTGACATTTGTTCACCTGTACCCAGGATATGGCACAGCCAAGGTGTCACCACAATGCTATACCCCTTGTAGGATACAATAGCAGACCATACTCCTGCTGACACATGGACACCTACAACACAAACAGATTACATTATGGACACCACACTCACTCAGTGTTATTAACAGCTATATTGCATCATGGCTGGACAGCTACACTTCCAGACATATAAGCATTAAACTTTACTGCTGACAGCATGTTACACATCATTACATTGGTACACCATAGTACAGTCACTGTGTGCATCAGAACCATATTAGCCTGTCCCTGCATCGATGCTATGGATGACAGGGATGTGGCACAGGTATCATATGTACAGGGTGTGCTGTTGGTTTGCCAGAGACCTAGGCTGAGCCATACATTTGACACCATGTGTGTGAGTAAGGGAGTTTAATTATTGATATGACCAGGGTGATGTGGTGTGTGTAGGTATGGGATTGCCCTAGCTGTGTTTGTATTGTGTGTGAATATGTATGCACATAGTTATGCCATGTGGCTGCCCTATACAGGTGTTTGTTTGACAGCTGCAGACCATACCTGACAGGGTGTGCAGTTCTCTATCTCTGGCCACAGACAAGAGAACTGTGCCTGCCAGGGGTTCCACAGGTACTACTACGTACAAGCCATGATATGGTACTCTCCTCTGATGATGACATATGTCCACTGTATCCAGGTCCCTCCTGGGACTGGCCTGGGCTACATGCACATGGCCTGTTGTGGTGTGGTCAGCTCCCCTCCTGCAGTGCTGGGGCTGGTACTGCCACTACAGGAGTAGCTTGGTGTTCTTGCACATCCACGTCGACCTCCAACTGTTGGTGTTGCTGGCCTATATTCACATGGATGTTGCACCACTCCCACCATATGCTCAAGCACAGACATTTCACGGTCGAGGATTCCCACCATCTCACCCAACCATTTATCCATGACCTCTGAAAAATAAAGGAGGGCATTTGCAAGATCATGGATGTTGTCAGTAACAGCTGAATGAGTAGCCCTTTGCAGCCTCAGAGCCTGTCTAGTGTACCATTCCATGTGTGTCTGCACCTCCATGACAGCCTGAAACATGCATCTGGTGGTACCAGATGTGGCACTTCTGGCAGGAGCACGATGACCAACAGCCCTCCAATGAGCACCCCTGTACATCTGCCTATGTGGGACCCTGCCAGACATCTGGCTATGACAGCTGTGTCCAGACACATGTGCCATAGATACCACACTGTCATGTCCCATGCCACCAACTGCCAACTGTCCCTCTGCTATGACCACTGATGGGGTATGTATAGGCATTGTGACTGTGTGTAGGGATGGGGTGGATAACAGCAGGATGTCAAATGATGGCGCAGCTTCAGCCCCTGACAACCCCGCCTGTGCCTCAAAACATCTATCATCATTTTCAGTGTCTTTATGGACACCAACATCAGATTGCCTGCAGGAGGGACTCTGACCCATCTCACCACCTGTGAGGGGAAAACAAGAAATGCACTTTAAGACCTATATGTCATTGCTTAAGAGTATACACACACACACACACACACACACACACACACACACACACACACACACACACACACACACACACACACTGACATTCCGCTATACTACTTAACTGTCCCTTAGTTTACAGACTGTCCCTAGTTTATTCTCTTAAGTTCCCCATCTTGCATCAGTCTTATAATTACAGTCAATAATATCAATCATTAATGTATCATTCTTCTAATTGCCTAGAAAAGTGATCACAAAACATGTCCTGTTGCTCCATTGCCTCTTTGACTTGATTGGAGTCATTTTTTCAAAGACTCCCTGATGTCATCCAGTGTTCACCCTGGGTTTGTCCAGACATCTTGAGCATGGCCCTCATATGTTATGGGCTACTATAGTCACTCAATAATATCACGCACTGGAGTGTCATGCATAACTATTGTTCAGTGGAAGCAAGATCTGTTGCTCTATTAACTTTTTATGTGGACAACAGTAATATTTGGAAACACTCTCTGGTGTTGTCTAGTAATTCCCCAAATGCATCTGTAGTGCTGCATATGTGGGTATTATTTCACTTTTCTGCTGCTTGCAATTAAAACAGTATCCCTGTTATCTAGTTTTTCCTCCCAATGCATGCTTCATGCTACAGATGTCATTATATTATCAGCTGTCCTGAGATTACATGTCAGAAAAGTATTCCTGGTGTCTCATGTATCTGTCCATGTCCATGTACTGCATGATTTCAAAGGGAAGTTGAGAGGTGTGAACAACCACACACTCACACATGTGCATACATGGACACACACACACAAAAATACACGCACATACACACATGCATCCTACATACATCAACCCCCTCCATTCCAGCAGATTGCACTTACAGACAAATTAGCCCCCACACACACACACACACACTTACAGGTGAGGTTGCACAAAGATATTGCACACAGACCTCCCATTACCCATCTGTCAACATGCATGACATATGGCACTCAACAGTATGCAGTGCAGCTATAGTCAATCCCTGCTAGCAACATTATACATCTCTGTGATGCATGGGTTGTGTTAGTAGGTGATGCCCCTTCCCCTGGAGCACACTGCACCCATGTACACAGTATTGCTGTGCACCTGTTTGGCACCCTGGCATGTACTGTGCACCATACCTCACAGGTGTACACACCATTGCTGAATGTGTATATGAGTGTCAGTTATGTTTGATCAGCTGCTCGTAGCCCCTATGTTTTTGTCTGACACATACCTGCGATGATATGTGGACAGATGTCATTTGTGAATGCCTGATGTCTGATTTACAGATCTCATCATCAGCAGTGCATGTATGACCAATAAAATACAATTACACTGACAACCTTCAAACCTTACTGTGGCTATGGGGAGTGTACACACCCTTATTGATATGATGCCCTCTTCCTTGATATGCCATGGGACCACATTACTGCATATGTTAACATTACACAAACCTGATATGTTACATATGACCTGTTCAATCAAATGCAGTGTCAAACAAATGTGTTAGTTGTGCAGATGCTGATTGAGATGCATACAATTTGTGGGTGCATATGTGTGCATGCCCTTATCAAGATGTTTTTTTGCACCTACTATGTGTACTACAGCAGTCACTATTCCTGGCAGGGATATACTAGCATGGGCCATCTGCATTTGCCAGTATTTGGTCAGTCTACCCTACAAATGTCCCCCAACTCTGCATGATTAAGGTTAACTCATGTGCACATCCCTTGGAGGTAACACAGTGCCGTCACTATTCATGTGGAGTCAGGGTTATGTCTGCCACAGTTCCTGACCTTGACTATGTGCAGATACAGCCATTCGTAATGTCCTTTGGATCTCTGCTTCAGTGCACTGTTGTGTCATGATGACACCCCCTCCCCACCCTCAGCCTTTTTGCAGATGCTTGACAACTATGGCTTACACATATGTCATTTTGCAGTGTCCCAAACACTGAACACCATGTGTACCAGCCTAGTCCCTGCTAATGAATGGCAAACATCCAGGTGTACACTGGCACTGACAAGGTAC
>NC_056737.1:510719320-510729320 GCF_019279795.1 Protopterus annectens | reverse complement strand
AAATGAAATATTAAACCTATTATGTTGAATGCTAGTTATAAAACTATGCATTTCTTCCAGACCATCTTCACACAAAAAAATTAAATCATCAATGTATCTATAATACAGTTTGACATATTTCTTTACAAATGGGTTATTATTAATACATTCTTTTTCAACTAGCCCCATAAAAATGTTTGCAGACATAGGTGCAAACGGGGCCCCTATAGCTGTACCCTGTAGTTGATGAAAAATCATGTTGTCAAAACAAAAATAATTGTTTTCCAAACAAAATTTAACTAAATCAATTATATAGTGTGTAAATGGCTGGTCACCCATACTCGCAAGCAATGCTTCCAACCCATATTTATGTTGAATACTTGTGTATAAACTCTTAACATCTAGTGTTAACCAATACATTTTCTTATTCCACATTATATTTTTGATTTTACTTAAAAAATCCACAGAATCTCTTATATATGAAGGAAGATTAACTGCCTGTTTTAATAGTACCCCATGTAATATTACCCCAAGATTGTGTAAAAAGTAGTGTCTTGCTGACACTATAGGTCTACCAGGTGGTTTCCTGAAATTTTTGTGGATTTTAGGTAGGCAATAGAAAAATGCTGGACCAGTACCAGATAATGTTAACTTTTTTTGAACATCACTTTCGGTCCAGTAACCCAGACGTAAGCCTTTATGAATCAAAGATATATACTGTTCCTTAGCTTGTGTAACCACTTTTTCATCAACCACAGAATACACAGTTTTATCCATCAATAATTGCAAACACATATCTAAATAATCCGTATAATGCATAATAACTATTTTGCTGCCTTTATCAGATGGCTTAATGACTAAATCATTTTGCTTAGAAAATTGCATTAATTCTAACCATTCACGTTTGGTAAGATTATATTCTACTTGTTTTTTATCAAAATTTGTAATTAAACATTCCATATCAAAATCAACCATTGCTTGAAATTTTTTTATGCCATCATGTTGAAAAGGAGGTATAAAGCTACTTTCAATGTTAACACCTGAAGAATCTATTGGATAATATGCATTCAATTCACTGGTACAAGACACAAAAGATTCACATGATTCAATACTACAGTCATCTACACTCAAATTATGTTGACTTGCATTATTATAACTATCATCTTTACTATGATTTACACCTAAGCCATTAAAGAAATACCATAAATGTAACTCCCTAAAAAACTTAAATAACTCTATTTTACATATATACAATACATTGCAGGTAAGCCTATTACAAACCTATATCATTTGTGCATGCTACATTACATATTAACACGACTGTCCTGCAAGTGGTGGGCTCTGGAACTCACATGTCTATCATAATGGCATTACTTCCACCACCAGCTATTGGCCACACTAATATACATGTCTTGCAGTACACAGCACACACTGTAATGGCTTACATTTTGTCTGTCAGTGCTGATCTGCACAGTTGACAGGTATGGCCCACTACCCACAAGGCAGACACTACTGTCCATAGCAGTTGTTCAGCTGGACATTATTACAACAATAACACCTGATGGCACATATAAATCATTCCACATCATCTATCCCATTATTATGGACCAAGTACTACATTCACTTACATGCATATATGCTTAACATACATGTGGGAATGTCATCTCTTCTGGATACAGTTTGCTGTGTAGATGGATGGATGTGTGTTTGTTTCTTTCTTTCTTTCTTTCTTTTCTTTCTTTCTCTCTCTATCTCTGTCTCTCTCCACTACATGGATTGAGCTGCTTTGAATAGACTGCAGCATGGATTTTGTAGATGATGCACATGATCAGGTGATGGCCTCTGCACCAATCAAGGCCCACCACTTGCTACCTGCATGCAACCTGCTGTGTACTACTTTCAATTACCACTGCCATGGCAACCCACTACTATAAATTTCTAAATCATGTGGGCATGGTCCCTTTACCTTTCCTGTGTGGAGTACATCCTTCTTGTGTGTGGTCAGCAGTGTTACAGATGGCAGGTAGCAATGCCTCTTACAAGAGGACTTGCAGACACAGGCCAACTACATATTTGTATAAGGTTCCAGACCTACACCTACAAACAGTGTGAGTAGTGTTGTTATATGCATTGTATACCACTAGTGTTACAGGGTTTATGTGTACTGCCATGGCAACCCACTACTATAAATTTCTAAATCATGTGGGCATGGTCCCTTTACCTTTCCTGTGTGGAGTACATCCTTCTTGTGTGTGGTCAGCAGTGTTACAGATGGCAGTTAGCAATGCCTCTTACAAGAGGACTTGCAGACACAGGCCAACTACATATTTGTATAAGGTTCCAGACCTACACCTACAAACAGTGTGAGTAGTGTTGTTATATGCATTGTATACCACTAGTGTTACAGGGTTTATGTGTACATACTAGTTTAGCATGGAATGCAGTCTGTCTGCATAGCTCTCAACTGTGGGCCTGTCAACGTGATAGCCAAATGCTTGCCTGTTATGTTTTGTCTGTCTGCCAAACAGGTCTTGTCTCAGATATATCACTGGCATTCTGTCTGTTGAGTGCTATCAGTACATGGCTACATCCATTTGTGTTTCTGACTTCATATTCCTGACTAAGGGTATGTTGCAAACAATCCTGTGACACTAGCAACTTTCTCAGTGTATGACAACAATATTGCAAATATGGCCCTGTGTTCCAGTTTCTGTCCTCCACCTATATACAGGCCTTGTCCATATCTCATGCAGTAAGAGGTTGTTAAGTAGTGACCTATCATTATGTCGTGCTGCCATTTCTGCCATCATTCCAGTGATGTTGTGGTCCCCACACATATTGTGGGGTATGGTCCATATATATGTGAGCTACAGCTGGACAAAACATGTGTGTCCTTGTACAGTCTAGAGGTCAGTGTATGTAACACTGTTATATGCCCTTCTAAGTCATTCTATGAGGGAGGGGTATGCACCATATAACCTAGGCTGTTACAACATGTGAGGGATATCAGTAGTAAGACACCTTAAGGTATATGGCTCTACATTTTCATACATTTCACCTTGGGAACATTAGTGGGCTAGTGCTTACTGTCATACAGACTGTTCTGCTTGTCAGTGTGATAGTGCTGTTTTAAGTTAAATATCGTTATGTAACAGATACATCATCATTGTGACAACTTAAATCTTTTCCCCCTAGGGGTTGAGTACAGAGTGTAATTGGAGGCTGCTGAACTACATCTGCATTACTTAACTGTTGATTGATTGTTATCTTCTGGCCCAGTTTTTCTTTAGTGTTGCACTACTTGAATGCCTTGGCCTGGACAGTAACACATGTTATGCTTTCGGATTAATGAATTAAATGATTAGCTTAAGAGTTGCATTACTCAGTTAGTATGTATTTCAAACACCTAACAGTTATATGACATGGCATATACAACTGTAATAGTACACAAATAAACATTTCTTATGTATGCAAACCTGTGTGTGGTGTCATATCCTTTGACTTCTCTGCTGGGAATATGTTACATGCAATAATTGTCTTTTGTATGAGAGAATCATATACTGTCCATTTTAAAAAGTGGCAACTGTAGGAATACTGGCTGTTCAATATGCTGTGCACCTTCTAAATATGTATCTTCCTATACATATTGATACATAGTAATATATATATGTGTGTGTGTGTGTATGTGTAATATATATATATATATATATATATATATATATATATATATATATATATGTGTGTGTTGTTGTTGTTTGTCTTTCGGCTTTTTCCCAGTGAGGGGTCACCACAGCAGAACTCTGGTCCGCTAATGATTGGCAGTAGATTTTTACGAAACGCCGAGGTGCCAGCTCGATGCCCAATCTTCAACGAAGGCACGCCCATTTACGCATGCATGTCTTTTCGAACGCTACCCAACTGCGGGGAGGACATGCAGACTCCACACAGAAGGCACTCCCAAGCCAAGCCAAGAATCAAACGGGAGAATCTCTTACGGTGAGGTAACAACCCTACCACCGTACCACCACGGCATACATATATATAATTAAATATATATATATATATATATATATATATATATATATATATATATATATATATATATGTGTGTGTGTGTGTATCTGCATATATGTGTGTATGTGTATATCTATCATTGGAATGTTTATTCCTTCCACATTGTACATTCCCTATGGTAGACAGACTGTACTGCATGATATGTTATTGATACCATCCTGACATCGTACAGGTGGGATGGATTACTGTTAACTTCTTGTGGCTATGTTGTGTAAGGTCCTGAGTATGGGAGTTGCAAGTGTTGGTATTGTGTTTGAAGGCAGATTTGTTTGGCTGTAGGGGAGGGGATGATATCAATAATTACAAGAGGTACTTAAATTGGGCACCCTCACCCCCATTAATGGTGCCTTTTGTCATATATGTATTTGTTGTGTTCTTTTATATATATATATACATATATATATATATATATATATATATATATATATATATATATATATATATATATATATATGTCAACATATATAGCAATAGATGTATGTATATATCTATATATATATATATATATATATATATATATATATATATATATATATATATATATATATGGTTTCACTACTGAAATACCGAACGTTATTTGGCCGAGACTACATTATCATAATTTCAGTATTTCAAAATACTGAAGTGGTGCAAAAAATAAATAAATAAACAAACAATGAACACAACATTTCTGCAGGGTGGCAAGCCCCCTGCACCCCCCACACCCCACCTACTTAAATATATCAACTCTGAGATCGCGCTACAGTGGAAGAAAGGGAAATCTCCTGTTCCCGCCATATGCGGAAGTGCAGAATGGGATATTTGCCATGTTCCCACTATCATGCAATCACGAGGATGGTATATTTAAGTGAGGGGGTGCAGCAGGGCTTGGCCCCTGCTAAACGTTGTGTTCATTGTTTTTTTTGCACCACTTCAGTGTTTCGAAATACTGAAATTTCGATAATATGTATACACATGCATCTACATATATAAATACATGTCCTGTACTGTTG
Organism: Protopterus annectens; assembly: GCF_019279795.1. NCBI lineage: Eukaryota > Metazoa > Chordata > Ceratodontiformes > Protopteridae > Protopterus > Protopterus annectens. The sequence goes on along the minus strand of NC_056737.1, from coordinate 510,724,275 downwards.
AATGACTGTGTTGGGTGATATGTTTGTGAAAACAGCAGAGTTATGTATATCTGAGATGGCTTAGTGGTAAATCACTTTGGCTATGGTGCCCAAAATCTTGGGTTTGAGACTTGCAAAAGCTGTTTATTTTGTTGCTGGGCAGAACAAGGGACATTGGATACAGAGTGATTAAGGCACTTTTAAGCAGTTGTAAGCGGGTTTATGCAGGTTTGCACAACGGTAAGCAATGTTAACTTCCGGTTACAGTTTCTTATACTCAGGTAGCTTCTAAATTGCTTATCCTTTGTAGGCATTGCGCAAACAGGCTTAAACCTGTTGCAGTGCTGCTTAAAAGTACTTAGTCCCCGCTTACCCCCACCCTAATTTCTTTAAAAGAAAAGAAAAAGAGTTGATAGGAAAGTGGTGAAAAAGGGACACAAAGAGGGAAAGACAGTAGGGAAAATAGCTGGGGATGTGCAGGACAGGTGTAGAGAAGGTCCATAGCTGCCCATTTCTTCTACAGCAACAGCTGTGCATATACACTGATTTGAAGGTAGATTTGGACACTCATTCCCCAGAGAGAGGGGTAAGGACAACAATAATATGTTGTGAAGCCAATTAGACCAGATTACATGTGTCCAGTGGACATGTGTGCGAAATAGACAGCTATGTATGGGGCAAGATTTTTTTTTTTGGGAACAGATTGCCCTTTTTTTTTTAAGGTGAGAGTTGGATTTTGGGGAGGGATAGTAGGTACATTTGGGGAGGTAGGTTGGGTAGGATGACAGACAAGACAGTATACAGGGGCAGTATATGACACACATGGGGGTAAACACCTTGGATGGGGAGGGGTGATTGGAAGTTGAAAACCCATGAGCCCGCAAATGGAAACAGTGGGACTGAGGTCCCCACCCATGGGTAGTCACCACTGCATCTTCACCACCCCAAAGGTGGCTGTGCTGCAGGCTGGGTAGGAGGGGCAGGCTGACCCTCTAGATGCGCTATGCGGCCCTCAAGCTGGCGTAGCTGATCTCCAAACTCCTTGCGTAGCTTGTTACGCACCAAACCCTGGACCTGATGATGGGTGGCAGTTTTCTGTCCACACCCACTCCCATGGGGGAGCAAGGCCCATCCCCTGAAGCGGTTCCACCTGAAGGTGGTGCAGGAACAACAGACGAGTAGGTCCTGGGGTGGGCCAGTGCCATGGCCAGATGAGGTGGGAGAGATGGGTCAGCTGGGACCGGCCTTCCCAAATGTGCTATGGTATTTCAATTTTAAAACATATGTGGGCTAGTAATAGTCAACACATTACAGGATTAGTATAACAGCATGCATAGATATTCCCATTAACTCAAAACACCAGATATAGAACAGTTGCATAGCAAACAGAACACATGCATATCTGGAACTACAGCGGCCATTACAACAGCATGCAGGTACATTGATGGCAGCATGCCACCAATGTGGGAGTATTTCAACATGGCACATGCATAGAAACAAATTTCAATATTTATCAAACAGTAGGACATATGTCCCAACAGTAGATTTAATTGTACACATACCCATTGAGTTATGTATTTAGATTATGTTGCAGATATGGTGGTGGGGGGAAAAGATGCCAGTTAACAACTTGTATATGTCTATAGTTCTCTGCTGTAATCTGTACCTTACAGGTATTATTACACTACCCTGTGGCCTTAGTTTGGACAGTGGTATGTTTGTAGAAAACTATATACGTGAACTGTGTTTTACCATCAGTATACACCTCTTACCTGGTATACCTGTGGAGGTATTATTTGTTAACACTATCTGACTGTTTCTACACATATTTCCACATTCCAGGTTGATGTTATGCACATACCTCTCAATCTCTTATTGCACACACTCTGGGTAAGTCTTGACAACATGCAGGTGAAACGTGGACATATTCTGACCATTGCCCTCATAAACCTTTGGTTTGTTGCTACAATGACAAGTTTGTTTTCATATACATTTTTTGACTATTTACAGGTCTGACAGTTATATGTCATTACATGAAGCCTAAATGTCAGAGATCATCATACTGATTTGCCAGGGGACAGGGTAATAGGCAGCAGCTATGGGTCAGTTATCTGGACATTCTGGACACATCTGTACAGTTGAAGGGTATGATTCTGCATACAGCTTTCTACCACTCCCAGGATTCGAACCATAGCTGTGTCTGCTAAAAATAAAACAGTGTATATCACAGTTGAGTGTGCTATATAGATATTGCTGTGTATCTTTTCTCTGATTTCTGTCTATAAGTCTCCCATTGTTTTAGAATCTGACCTTGTAATTACAACACTCTTATACAGGGTTTTCTAGACAGTTGTATTATGTAGCACAGTGTGGATGACAGTGATGAGTAATACCTATTTATTCAGAAAAACTGCAACACTAACAATGTCATACAATACCAGACTAAACAGTACCAGTCCAGGATTTCAATCTTTTATTTCTAGGCACAGTTGTATCTGACAGACCTATGAAGGTAATGTTTGTTAACCCTACTTGAATGTTGCCACACACATTACCAGATTCCACATTATTATTATGCACATACATCTCACTCTGCTACTGCACACACTCTAGTCACAGCTTCACAACATGGGGGTAGAGATGGGACATACTTTGCACATTACTCTCATAACATCTTGGTGAGTTGCTAGAGTGACAGGTTTGTTCTTATAAATATATTTCTGACAGTTATGATGTCTGACAGTTGTATGTCATTATTTGCTGCCTAAACTTCTGGGATCATCCCACTGATTTGCCAGGGGGAGAGGGTGACAGGCAGGAAACTTAAGTCAATTATCTGAACTTTCTGACAAAATATATGTACAGTTGAGGGGTATGATTCTGCATACAGCTTACTACCACTCCCAGGATTAGAACCATGACTGTGTGTGCTAAAAATACAGCAGTTTATGTCTCAGCTGTGTGTGCTATTTGGATTATGTTGTTTATCTTTTCACTGATTTCTAAGTCTCTCAGTTGTACAATATGACCTTGTGATTACAACAGTCATATACAGACATTCCTACACATTTTATTTATGTAGCACAGTGTGGGTAACAGTGCTTAATACAACATTACTATTAAGAGAATACAACACTACATTACCATATGATACCAGAGTAAACACAAGCAGTCCAGGTGTTAGACCTTTATTGCCAGGCTGTTATCCTTTTATTTACATAAAACCTATATGAGACTCTTGCTGCCATATTGTCTGGTTTGTTCAGTACATCCCATACACAATACAGGTTTTATACTGGCAATTACCTTTCTACTACTTTTAGATTTATTTCTTATATGACAGTACATGCAAGATTATTACTAACCAACCTCGCGACACAGCCTGTGCAGCCTACAGGCATGGGCTTCCTGATTCACAGCCCACTCTGCTGCCACTGTCAAAGACATAAGAGGAATATTTAGCCATACCTATCCATAATATACATGATCTACCAATTATTAAACAGGTAGTAGAATGATACTTACACATGGCTGCGACATCACCCGTCTGCCTAGCTTCTTGGATCCACTGATCCAAGAGCTCCCTCGTCCTCCATTTCAGGTCAGCATAGTGATGCCTGACCTGCTCACCAGTTCTAGGGATGCCAATGGCACTGGTAAGGTCATGGGAGAGATGGTCCCAGGCATCCACTTTATATTTGGAACCCTTGTACTGGCCCTACAGCAGTCTCTCTACATGGTCTTTAACAAGGAGTCCTGCCATGACTTTGGACTCCTGGATGCCCCAGTGCTGCGCTCGGAAGCATGATCCTTCTCCAACACTGGCCATAGTGCCTACAGGAGGAAGTTGCAACCAGTTATGAGATGTATTCCCACCTGTGGGGTTTAAATAGGGCCAATTTCCCACCCTTTGCTATGATTTGATGGTTTTGAAAATGCTAACCTATGGGCAAACCTGCTTACCTAAGTTTGGCATTGCTTAAAGGGGCATACCAATGGGCAAATCTATTTAGCTGGGCTATGCATTGCTTACACCTAGTAAGCAGAGGTGTGCAATGTTTAGTGTTGCTTATTTTTAAATTTGTACACTATTTGCTGTTTGGCATTGATTTGTCATTCATTACATGTTATATATTAGTTTGGTATCAGTGATTCATCTGTACGTACACTGTATGGGGTACTTGTGTTTATTGGAGATTTCATCACTTTATTTCAATGACACCTCACATCTGGGCTTAATGCAGTACTCCAGTTCACATATATATGCTATGTGGTAGGTTATACAGCATAAATCTGTTTATAGATTCCTTTCACATGTAAATTGTGATTTTGCTATATTGAGGATCTGTTTGGGTATACCTCAGTTTTATGTACAACTGTGATGACTTACTTGTTAACTGCTGTGACTGTACTATACAGGGTCCTGGGTTCAAGACTTACAAGGACTGTTTATTTTGTTGCTAGACAGAATAGGGGCTGTTGGATATAGAGTGATTAAGGCACTTTTAAGCAGGTGTAAGCGGGTTTGCTTGGGTTTGCGTGATGGTAAGCAATGCTAACTTCTGGTTAAATATACTTACAGAGAGTTAGCTTCAAAATTGCTTAACCTGTGTGCGCATTGCTTACCCCCATGCAAAGAGGCTTAAACCCACTTACTACTGCTTAAAAGTGCTTACTCCCGCTTATCCCCACTCTAATTTAGAAAGAAATGAAACATGGTTCTTGGGAAAGTGGTAGATTTGGACACTATGGATTTATCATTCATTACACATTATAACTTCATTTAGTATCCCTGATTCATGTGTACGTATAATGTATGGGGCACTTGTGTTTGTCTGTGGATTTTACCACATTATTACAATGGCACCTCATATCTGCACTTAATGCAGTACTCCAGTTCACAAATATATGTTATTTAGTAGGTTATATAGCAAAAAAAAAAAAAAAACTGTTCATCAATTGCTTTCACATGGAAA